>NW_015169803.1:6072-10801 GCF_001447785.1 Gekko japonicus | reverse complement strand
AGTTTGTGATTGTGCCTTAAGCACTTCATTTTTCAGCATCACCCATCCTTCCTGTGCAGATTTCCCCCTCAGCATTTCCAGCCATGGGATCCTACCTAATATTTCTCTGAGTTTTTTGAAATCAGCTTTCCTGAAGTCCAGGATATGAGTCCTACTATGTCCTGGTTTCACATCCTTCTCTATGTCAAATTCAAAGCTGACATGGTCACTATTCCCCAAGGATCCCACAACATTCACTTCATCAACCAGTCCTTCCCTGTTAGTCAGGATTAAATCTAGAACAACAGATCCTCTGGTTCCCACCTCCACCTTCTGAGAGATGAAGTTGTCTGCAAGACTATTCAAGAATCTGCGGGATGCCCCATGTCTAGCAGAGTTAGATTTCCAGCAAATATCTGGATAGTTGAAATCTCCCATAACCACTACATCCTGTCTCTGTGAAAGTTTAGCAAGCTGTTGTACAAATGCATCATCCAGCTCCTCTGGTTGGTAAATTCAGACTTGTAGCTGAAATACCAGTAAATGTGCCATACAGAAGTTAGGCTATTACTTTTGCCTGAAAGAGCTTCAGTGCAGCAGGTACATAGAGAGACACCCCCCTTAGAACGGTAAAATCTCAGTATTGCATGCATAGCCCTTTTGGCACACTCTGCTCTCAGTTTACAATGTGCAGCATATGACCCATTTTCCTGAGATACTACCCTAAGATAGATAAATTTGTTAACCTGCTCAATTTTATTTCCCTGCATCAGCCATCCTCTTTTTGGAGGACGTTTACCAACACCATCACTTTAGTCTTATTATAATTGATGGAGAGATGTTCTTTGCCACAGTATGTGAGGAAACTGTCAAGTGCCCTGCGGAGTCCCAATGGCATCCTTGATAAAAGGAGTGCATCGTCTGCATATAGTAAGATCGATAAATGACGCAAAGCCCTGCGGAGTCCCAATGGCATCCTTGATTTTTTTAAAAAGCACATCGTCTGCATATAGTAAGATCGATAAATGACGCAAACCATGTTTTGGGGGATGAAAGTCAGTATGTGTCATATGCTTAACCACATCATTCAAATAAAGATTGAATAAAATAGAAGCTAGGAGGCAGCCCTGTCTTACCCCCTTAAAAGTTTTAATAGGTTCTGTGAGGAGTCCCAAAGGACTGTATCTCACCCTTAGGGAGGAATCATCGTGCAAAGCATGGATAAGGAAGAGCAACCTTTTGTCCAAATTAGTATCCTGTAGTTTTTCCCATAATCATTTTTTTTTTCAAAGTCAAAAGTTTATTCAAAATATTTCGTAATACAGTGTTGGAGATGGAGACGGTATAAATACACCAAATATTTACAATACCATATAACGGTTTTTGTCTTTCACTAACATGTATACTTATAGTGCATCTTACAATTTTCCATAAAACTCAGTTTATACAACTATAAAAATTCAAGTTTTATCAAAAAAGAACAATCTAGTTAGGAACCATATATCAAAAGTTGGTTTTTTGCTGTAGAAATTGTCTCCCAAATGAATTTGTCAATTGTAATCTTATCCAATACTGGATTCCACTTATCCAGAGGATCATAAAACGCACATTCGTTTTGACGTTCTGTATTATAAATAGAATATTTTTCTAAAAGAAAAAAATCCCAAACTTTGTGGGTCCATTGTGCAATGGTAGGTGTGTGTTTGTCTTTCCATTTCTGTGTAAGAACCATTTTAGCTGCAGTGAGTAATACATATATTAAGTTCTTTTCCCTTGATGTAAAAGTGTCAGATAGCCATAAGTTTAACAAAATTATTTCTGGTTCCATTGTGAAATTTGAGATTGTATTTTTTTATGAAGTGTGTAAAAATTATCTTTTATAATATTATTTGTATTTAATGGGATTTGTATCCCTAAGTATGGCAACGTGTTTTCTGTCCATTCGTATTGGTATGTGTTTTTTAAAGATTGTTTGACCTGATCAGAAAGCGATATAGGGTATATTACGGATTTTGATTAATTTTTAGCCCTGATATTTCTCCAAATTTTGTTAACTCTTGTTGTATTGATTTTAGTGATTCTATTGGGTTAAATACATATATTATCATATCGTCCGCAAAGATGCTTGTTTTAAATTCTTTTTCATTTACTTTAATCCCTGATATTAAAGCATTAGATCTCAGCGTGCATGCAAGGGGTTCCATAGCCAAAATGAACAGCAGGGGTGACAAAGGGCACCCCTGGCGGGTTCCTCTGTTTAAGGTGAAGCTTTGTGATGTTATTCCATTAATTAATAAGTTTGCCTTTGGAGCGGTGTAAATTGCTTGAATGTATGTTCTTATGATTGGTCCAAATTGTAAATGTTGTAGTAGATAATCTAAATATTTAATTTCTAGTGAATCGAATGCTTTCTCGATATCTACCGAGAGCATTAGGGATTGTTTTGTATAGTCAGATCTGGCTGTATGTATAATGTCGAGTGTTTTGCGAACATTGTCCGTTATATCCCTTGAGGGTATGAAACCTGTTTGATCTTGATATATGTAATCAGCAATTATATTTTTAAACCTGGTCGCTATGATAGTCGTAAATATTTTGTAATCACTATTGAGAAGCGATATGGGCCGGTAAGCTTTGGGATCAGTGGTATCTTTCCCCTTTTTTGGAAGCAGAATTACGGTAGCCGAGCTCCAAGTTGCAGGCATTTTGTTTGTTTTTAAGATTTCGTTACATGCTTTTTGTAACGGTTTATTTAATACCAATTGAAAGGCCTTATAATATTCGGCAGTGAAGCCGTCAGGGCCTGGCGTCTTGTTATTCTTTAATAGTTTGATTGCTTGGTCTATTTCATTTAAAGATATTTCTGTTTCCAATTGGTCTAGATGTTCTGTGCTAAGTTTAGGCATTTGGCAATTTTGAGCTAGGTAGGACTTAATACTTTCCTCTTGTGGGTTACTAGAGGTGTATAGTGTGGTATAAAATTTTTCCATTATTTGGACTATATCTGGTAGTGAGGTTTTAATAGTACCATCAGTATTTTTAAGAGCTGAAATGTGTCTTTCCGTCTGTCTTTGTTTAATTTTCCATGTAATATACTTTAGTCTTTTCGGTGTTTTTGATGTTGCAGCTTGCCTTGTATTAAAGTTATGTTTTTGTACTAGAGCTGAGTCTAATATTTCAAGCTGTTTTCTAACACTAAGTAGCCGTTGATAGATTTTTGTACTACAAGGTTTTTTTATGTAGTTCCTCCAGTTTTTCTATTGAATGCATAAGTTCTTGACAGTGTTTCCTCTTTTCTTTTTTATAGGATGCTGTTAAGGCTATGCATTGGCCTCGTATTACAGCCTTAAGTGAGTCCCAAAGAAGTTGTGCTGGATACTCATCTTCTGTGTGATTTTGGAAAAAAGAGAGGATTTCATTATTTAAGTGATTTTTAATTGCTTGTCGCATAATAAAATTTTATTAAATTTCCAATGAAAGTTGTTTTGGTCTCTTTTTTTTTGCATTTAAAGTTAATTCAACAGGGGAGTGGTCCGACCATTTGGATATACCTATCTTTGAAGATGACGCTTGGTTTAGTAGATCCCTAGATATAAATATATAATCTAATCTTGTATAGGTATTAAACTGATTGGAAAAAAAAAGTAAAATCTCTATCCATTTTGTGGTGCAGCCGCCATATGTCAAATAGTTCGTTGTTTTTCATTATTTTTTTCCATTTGAGTAATAGTATTAGTGAATTTCGTGCTCAAGGATTTTTTAGCTTTTTGTTTGCCTGTTTTTCTGTCTAAAGTATTATTCATAAGAGAATTAAAGTCGCCCCTTATATAAGTGTCCCCTTTTTGAATTTTTGAAGTTTGCCTATAGTTTCTTCTAAAAAAGCGGTTTGATGTACATTGGGGGCATATAGGGTTGCAAGGGTCATATACTCGTTATTTAATAGTCCCTTTAGGAAAAGGTATTGACCATTTCCATCAGTTTCCATTTCTATAATTTGAAAATTAATAGTTTTGGCTATTAAAATCGCCACACCTCTGGATTTTGAGGTACCCTGGGCTAATTTTTGTATAGGAAACCAGGCCGATGGTAATGCATAGGTTTTATTTTTTATATAAGTTTCTTGTAAGAAAACTATACTTGCTTTTTGTTTATAAAGGTCCTTTGCTATACGTTTAGCTTTAATAATGTTGTTTATTACTCTACAGTTGAGTGTTACAATTTTTAATTCAGTCATTGTTGTTGTGTAAAAAAACTGCTTGTCACATAATGGGTATTTCTTTGGATAAGATAAATGTCACAAAAATTAAAGATTTTAATTAAGATTACAAAACAATACTCACAATTGTTGTCTTTAAAAGGAAATTCAGTCTTTCCTACTACACTTGTAGTTATTAGGTCGATAAGGTTCACTTGGGTAAAACTTACACTAATATAAAACAGACATAATTCAAAACTTTCATAAAACTTTGTATAAAACCATATGACACTACTTGTCACCTTTGTTCTTACTTTTGTCAAAAAACCAACGTTAGTTAAAACAAACATTAAACATTTAAACTGTTCAAAAACCATGAAAACATCCTCCCTCTCCCCCCTCCCCCCTCCCATTGTAATACTTTCTACAGAGCAAAATATATCCTGTTTCAACATTTCCCTCCCTTTCCCTTTGTTGAACCTTCGGGTGAGAGAGATACTCACACAGAGCCTTATGGTCTCTTCCGAAAGGTTTAATAGCTTAACAAAGAAAAGT
>NW_015169803.1:0-1770 GCF_001447785.1 Gekko japonicus | reverse complement strand
GTGGCTGGCTGGCCTCGGCGATCTCCTCGTTGTCCGACATGGGGTCCGTTCTAGCGGGGCTGCCTACCCGCACTAGTATCCCATCCTCGTCGCCAATTGTTAAGTCGTGCGCTTAACAAAGAGTCGGAGAGTGATTTCAGCAAGAATTGGAGCCTGTGGCTGGCCGGCCTCGGCGATTTCCTCGTTGTCCGACATGGGGTCTGCTCTAGCGGGGCTGCCTACCCGCACTAGTATCCCATCCTCGTCGCCAATTGTTAAGTCGTGCGCTTAACAAAGAGTCGGAGAGTGATTTCAGCAAGAATGCGGTTTATTCTTCAGCTCAGTTACTTCTCCGTTACGGTACAACAATCGCCAGCCAGAACCCATCGAAATAAATACACTGGCTTGTCGGTATTTAAACACTCCCGGCTAATGTAACGACCAATCACAAGCGATCCCGCTCTGCACGGTGATTGGCAGACACTTTCTGGGCTAGGGCTCCTATTGGTTACATTAGGATCCTAGCCCAGGATGAAGCTCAACATGGCATCTCAATCAGGCGATTCACACATCAGTATTTACATTCAAGCCTCAATGGCACAGTTCACATAGCAGTTATATATACAATTCAATACATAACAGGTTTTTTAGCCACTTCCCTCTCAGTTCCCCTCCCTCAATACTAATGTACATTTATCTATTAATAAAGCCATCCACTTTACTTAAGATAGAAAAATTGGCTTCTTTTATCAAAGAAAAACAGCATATTAAATGAAAAATACTTATAACAGGACTCGACGACGAGTTTGAAAGCGGCTCCATTTGTGGGGAGAACCTTCTTCCTCCCGTTTGCGTTTTTTTTGCAAATCTTCAGTGTCCATGTTTTCCAGCATTTGCAGCCCCAAATCTTCAAGTAGAGCCAAGCCGGATTCATAATCTTCAGCCTGGAATGTGGATCCTTTGCTCTGGACTTGGAGGTATCCAGTCACAGTCCATTTATATTTTATATGAGCTTCCTGAAGGCGTTTTGTTATGGATTTGAGATCTCTTCTTAGTTGCAGGGCTTCCTGTGGTATGTCTGGGAACACGGAGACTTCTTCTGTATTATATTTAAAAGGTCCCTTGTTTCTGGCTTCTTGCAAGATTAGTTGTTTTATTGGCAGGTCCAAAAACTCTGCAGCAATGTCTCTAGGTCCTTTTCTTTTGTCGTTATTTTTTGGTCCCAGTCTATACGCCCGGATAAGCATCGGTGCTACACCATCTTCAAAATGGATGGTATTAGCAAGCCAGGAGGAAAGAAATGACGTCAGTTGCTCATTCCCCTCAGCAAGTTCTGGAATCCCTCGAAATTTTAAAAAACGTTCTCTGGAGCGATGCTCAAGTATTAGAATACGTTCTCTCGACCAATCTTGATGTTTTTGTAATTTTTGGATGTCGTTTTGATTAGTAATGGCAGTCTCCAGGGCAGTGTCTGCTAGTTGCACAGCATTTTGTATAGAGGCTTTTACCGAGTCCAATTGTTCTGCCATAGGTTTTAAGATGTCATGCAGATTTTCAAGGATTTCTGTTTTAAATTGTGTTAGAGTTTCTTTTAGGTTGTCTGTTTTAAATTGTGTTAGAGTGTCTTTTAGGTCATCCTTCGTTATTGTTTGTGCTGTTTTGCCGCTTTTTGCTTCTCCGGTCACCATTTTGTCTCCGTTTGTTTTCGCTTGTCTGGTTTTTTCGTTCGCGTTTGAAGCGTTAAAGAGGCTCTTCAGCTTGTTAATTTGTTGTTCTTCTGATTTCAGCCTT
>NW_015169802.1:722968-741793 GCF_001447785.1 Gekko japonicus | reverse complement strand
GCTAGTTGATTGATGGTACCATTACACTCAGTCATTGCAGCTTCCTGGAAGAGCAAAAACCCACCGTCCTGGTTAAATTTGTATAATAAAATCTGGGACATATTCATTATGGGGGGAAAATCTTGGATCAACAAACTCAGGCCAAATCAGACCTTTATGTTTCCTCCTTTGTAGAAATGTGGCATCCAGGCATAGATTTCATCACAAATAACGAATCTGTTTTCATCTCTCTCACCCAAAACCTGTATTACTCCTATCATGTTTTTCTGTAGTTGTTTGTTTCTTGACTTTTAGAAATACATGCTTATGGCTTGCTAGTATGTTGTTAGACTTGCCACAACTTTCTAATGAAATTCTCTGGTTGCTTGATGTGTTCTAGGTAGTTATTGTACTATTATTCATTCAGTTTTATTCTTCATCAACCTGATGAGAAACAAATTTAAATCATTAATGTGAACTTCTTGTTGAAATACTACTACTACTACTACTACTACTAATAATAATAATAATAATAATAATAATAATAATAAAATATTGATCTGAATACACACAAAAAAGAACAATGAAAATGCAAGATAAAAAATGTGTTTCCTTTAAAAATACATTTACAGTCTTTTAAAATACAAGACAGACAGTTAAGCATTAAAATGTACAATACACATATAAAATTATTCAGGCTCAGTCATATAAAACGAAATCTAAATTGAGCATATTTCAGTAGCATTGGGAAACCTCACCCCAGAGCTAATAATGTATTTGCAACAGAGTTTAATACACAAAGGAGTATTCTCTGGCCTACTTTATTAAATACCTTGGAGGACTTTGTATGTACCCGTGCATCTGAACAATGCAATTTATTAAGACGTCTCTCTCTTCTCCTTTTGCTGGAATGAATTTTACTTCTTTCTGTATCTAAATCAGTTATAAATAATGTAAAGCGTATAAATACATCTTATTTCCAATATATGAAGGCCTGATAACTCACCAGAAATGAAAACACACAATCATTGATTTCTCCATTGTCATTAGTTCTCTGGCTTTCCCCCCTTCCCCTGATGAATAAGGTAATTTTATTTAGTGCTGCTGTTTGCCGACTTGCAAACGTTAGGGGGGGAAAGAAGTATCTTCCTCTGAAGATGGGTCCCAGCTGCATTTCTGCCCCACTTCTTGTTGGACTGAGCAACTCAGCATGCAGGACGCTACATCACTCTTAAGTGTGTATAGGGGCGATTTCTCACTAGAGCTGCCTCGCAGCACAGTGCCCTTTGCCCTGACACAAACATGTCAATTTCACACCCGAAGCTCCGGGGCTGCATTTTGACTCGGGGCTTCACCCGATTTCCCTCGTAGTTTCATGATCCTGGTTTTTTAGGATCATGAAACTGCGGAGGAAATTGGGCAAAGCTCCGAGTCAAATGCAGCCCCGCAGCCTCGGGTGTGAAATTGACATGTTTGTGTTGGGGCAAACGGCGCTGTGCTGCGAGGCAGTTCTAGTGAGAAATCGCCCTAGGTGTCACCTCCTTGAATGGGATCCCTCTCTTCGTCATAATGTGGGAGCTGCCCTCTGACCCCAACTCTCTCTCGCTTTGTCCTCTCTCACACTTCACATGGCCTTCTGTGAAGACACATGTCTCTGGAGGTCTCTCCTGTAGATACAATGCCCTCATGCTCCCACCCACATAGAAGAAGAAGAAGAAGAAGAAGAAGAAGAAGAAGAAGAAGAAGAAGAAGAAGAAGCGACTGGATTTATACCCCGCCCCTCACTTGGAGTCTCAGAGCGGCTTACAAACTCCTTTCCCTTCCCCTCCCCACAACAGACACCCTGTGAGGTGGGTGGGGCTGAGAGAGCTCTGACACAAACTGCTCTTTTTCAAAGACAGCTGTGCCAGAGCTTGTGACTGACCCAAGGTCACATCAGCAGCTGCAAGTGGAGGAGTGGGGGAATCAAACCCGGTTCTCCCTGATTAGAGTCAGCGCACTTAACCACTACACCAAACATACTCCTACTTGCCTATGAGCTATTGCCTAGAGGGGAAAACCTGAGGAGAAGAGGACTGACTAGAAGTAAGGCAATCCAGGGTTGCTTGGGGGGGGGGGTTTCTAAAGGAGAGAAAGAAAGCATACAAGCCTGATCCTGGACAGAAAAGACAGACAATAGTCCAGCCCAGGGGCAAGTGATGAAAAGCCAGTCCAAAGGAGAGATTTCAGCCAAAGAGTGGGCTTCCATAAATTTGGGTAAGAGGGCTTGGGTTCAAAACCAAGGTAGCAGTTTGGGAGGGTCTGCAGGGAGGCAGGGGTTTTGCTGAGTCAGGATTGGACTGAGGGTAGAAACTTGAAATCTTTTTGGGAGAGCTTGTAAATAGCTGCTGAAGTTGTCCCATGAGAGGCTGGAATGCACGTGATTGCTTTCAGGAGAGTGCTCCACCCGTGCTGGATCTCCACCTTGCGTGGTGATGACGTTATATATTGCCTTTTGCCCAGTAGGAGCTGCGGTGGCTCAAGTGGTTAAGACGCTGAACTGCAGGCTGTGGAAGGTCAGTAGTTCAGCAGTTCGAGACCCGGGTGCCGCATGACAGAGTGAGCTCCCGTCTCTAGTTCCAGCTCCTGCCAACCTATCAGTTTGAAAGCAAGATAGGTACCACTTCGGTAGGAAGGGAACAGCGTTCCGTGCGCCTTGGTGTTTAGTCATGGCGGCCACATGACCATGGGAAACGTCTTCGGACAGCGCTGGCTCTTCGGCTTTGAAACGGAGATGAGCACCGCAACCCTAGAGTCGGATTTGACTGGCTTTCGAGCAAGGGTACCTTTACCTTTGCACAGTAAGACACAGGGAGGGGAAAACAAACTTGACCCAAAAAATGGAATCAAGAACCACAAGGGTAAGAAAGAAGTCTCATAAAGGGCCAATATTAAAAACCTAATTGAAACTTATAATATATTTAAAAAATACATGTATTTATTAGAAAGGCAGTTAAGAACAAATAAGGACCCAATGAAAGCCTCGTAAAAACCAGGGTCAATACACATGACTTGACGCGTTTCCGCCCTATTGGGGGCCTTCTTCAGAGGTCAAAGAGTTTGAGGTACAAGTTACAATATTACATATTATAATAAGTTAACCAGTAAGTTAATTACTGGGCCAAGAAAAGGAAGGTTAAGCAGCAAGATCAGTAGACACAAGACAAAGATGTTAATGAGGCCTCTAAAGATGAGCGTCATGTGTCTGGTGCCAAATGCACAGCTGCTGAATTAGAACATCTTCCAATTCTGGTCCAAAAAGCACCTGCGTGGCTATCTTAGTCAGAGCGAAAGTGTCCTCAAGCAAATAGCAGTCCTTTCGGCCAAACAGGCACTTTGGGAGACTCTTGACGGGCTAGGCGCTGAGAGTCTCTGACGTGGTCAGAGGATTTTAGTTATTGCCCTGCAAGAACCATGTGATCAAATTGCTCCAAACTTGGGCCTTGGGAACTTGGATACAGACTCAGTTAACTGATGTGGGCAGTTGGGCTGCTCTGTTTAGGGGTGCCCTGGGGATCCCTTCTGCTTTGCTCCAGGACACTAGGCATGCTATCAAGACTGGATTCTTTATCCAAGCTCCCAGCACCGCATAGCCAGGAATACAGGAGCACACAGTCACCACTGAACAGCTCTAGTCACCCTGGAAACCCAGTGAGCCAAGCAGACCATGAGACTTGTTTTCATGGGATGTTGGGTTCAGGGTCAGCCTGAGGGGTTTCTGCGCCCTAGGCCAGGCTGCCTCGTGGTGCCCCCTCAGATGCCAACCTCCCGGTGGGGCCTGGAGACCTCCCAGCTGGGTCCCAGCAGCAGGGCCGGCCGAGAAAGGGCTCTGTTCCCTGCTGCTGCCTCCTGCCTGCCTGCCCACCTGCCCAGGGGGCCTTTCTGAGCCAGAGCTGTTACTTGGCCCGAGCCCTTCCCACAGTCCCCAGCCAGGAAGCGGCCCGGCGGCGGAGGGGATTGGCAGCGGGCACTGGCAATGGTGCTTGGTGGGCCAGGCAGGGGCAAGCCTCCCTCCCTCCCTCCACAGGGACCCGCCCACTGGGAGCAGGGGAGTTGACCTGGGCCTCCAAAAACCCTCCCCCGACCCTCAAAGGCCGCTCCCTCCCCCAGCACAGTCGCACCAGGGTGAACTAGACTCTGCACGCATGCAGAGTGCCTTTCCTCTCCCCACGCCACCGCTTACCTGCCTCGGAGAAGTGGAAGGTGCTCAGGAAGGCCAGGCACTCGCTCAGGCCAGCGGCAAGGGTGAAGCCGCCCTGGAAGGGGCAGCGGCGGAAGAAGAGCTCACACTCAGCTGGCTCGTTCAGCAGCACCAGCAAGCCCCGCAAGCGGCCCGCCACCGGCAGCCCCATCCCTGTCTGTTTCAACTCGCTGCGCCTGGGGTGCTTTTGCACGTGGGAAGCGGGTGGGCAAGTGGGCTCCGGAGGCTCCATGCCCCCTTCTGGGCAGTCGACTGAGCGCTCCCCAGGAGCTGGCATGGGCACACGGTGGCCAGCACAGAGCGGCATGCGCACTGCCACCACGGCGAAAGGAGCAGCGGGTGGCTTTGGGCAGGGTGGGGGCTTTTGGTGGAGGGGGTGGCAGGGGAATTGGTGCCCTGCTAGTATCTCCACCCTAGGTGAGATACTAGCAGGCCTAGTTATAGGGCCGGCCCTGGTTGGGTTGGCTCTAGGGAATTTTGTTTGTGGTTGTTTTCAACAGGCCTAGGGTTGCCAACCTCTGGTGGGGCCCAGAATTATAACTCCAGGCTAGAGAGATCAGTTCCTTAGGAGAAAATGGCTGCTTTGGAGGGTGAACTCTATAGCATTATAAGGGTCTTTGTCCTCCCTCTCAATAGGTTATATGAATTTACCGTCTCAAAAAGCCATTCCAGTTTCCCTTGTAGATGAGGATCGGAAAACTACCTTAGCAGTTGCTAAATATTTAGCTCCATTGATTGCCTGTAAGATGTATTGGGATACTTGGTTAAGATAGCAGAGCTTTGCCTAGTCATAGAAGTGTGATACTGTGTGCAGTCAATAAATCTCCCAAGAAGTATATTGCAAAAAAAAAAAAAAAGGTAAACTTACATTTATTCAAGTATATCCAGTTTGTATTCACATTGCAGTAGAATGGAGAGAGCGAAGGCTAATCTAAAGAGTATTTTCCCTGTCCCAAATGGCTAGCTTGTCCGGCATCATGTGTGTGGGAATATGAGGTCATGGTATTTATAGGAGAGACATGTAGAGACATGTGTCTCCTTGGAAGGAAGACCATGTGAATAAGTGAGAGGACAAAGGTCAGAGGGCAGCTTCCAGATTAAGGCAAAGAGAGGCATCCCATTCAGGGAGACAATATCTATACACACTTAATAGTGATATAGCCAGGGGTCGTTTTGTAGAAAAAGAGCTAGGGGAACTCATTAGCATAACTCATTAGCATATGCCACACACCCTGACATCACCGGAAGGGCGGTGGACCTGCAAGGCCGGTGGGAGTGCAAGGAAGCCCCGCGAAGGCCCTCCCTGGCCCCAGGCAGGCAGGGGTGGGGAGAGGCAGGGAGGAAGCAACTTACCCTCCCTCTTCTCCTGCCTCCTCCTGGCTGAATGAGGGCCGGAAGTGGGGCGGGCAGAAGCAGGGGGCGGGGCTTCGTCATGTGCCCCGCCCCCCGTACCTCACCCGGGGGGACTGCGATCCCCCAAGATCCCCCCTGAAATGACCTCTGGATATACCCCCCCCCCATGTCCAGGCATGCTGAGTCACTCACTCCACCAAGAGGGTTGGCTTTTGATCTGTTTAAGAACTTTGAGTCAAAAGATAAGAAAGTCTTCAGTGGCTGAACTTTGATTTATACTGGAGATGGGTTAGGAAGAGCTCACATCCCTTTCCGTATAAATGTATTTACCACCATTTCAACAGAACTATTCACACCCACCAGAGCAGTCGATTGTTTGTGTGCTGACACTGTGTTAAACATACGCTGAGCACATATATGGTTAATAACTTTACCCTGGTCTGTGTGGATGAGGCCAAAGCCAAGCCATTATAGGGTGATTTCAAAGAATGAGTTATATAGCCCACTCTGCGGTTTGTTTTAAAATAAGTACTAGAATTGATTTTTCCCCCCCTGTTCAGATTAATTGGAATACATCGACTTAAAATCAAGCACTCTTCTACGTTGTATTAGAGAACCGAAGTAATAAACATGCAAGAGATCACAGCCAAATGTTTGACTTGAAGATCATGTCGCCACCCTCTGGGCGGGGCCTGGAGGTCTCCCAGAATTACAACTGATCACCAGACAGCAGAGATCAATTTCTTTGGAGAAAATGACAGTGTTGGAGAGTGGACGCTAAAATGTTGCACCCTGCTGAGAACCCTCTCCTCTGTGGACCCCACCTTCTCCCAGTTTGGTGTAGTGGTTAGGAGCGCAGACTCTAACCTGGGATAACCAGGTTTGATTCCCCACTCCTCCACATGCAGCTGCTGGTGTGACCTTGGGGCAGTCGTAAGTTCTTTCAGAGCTGTTCTCTCAAGGGCAGTTCTCTAGAGAGCTCTCTCAGCCCCACCTACCTCACAGGGTGTCTGTTGTGGGGATGAGAAGGAGATTGTAAGCCGCTCTGAGACTCTTTTGGGTAGTGAAGAGCGAGGTATAAAGCCAATCTCCTCCTCCTCCTCCTCTTCTTCTTCCCCCCAATCTCAAAGAATATCCCAGACCCAACAAACCTACTTAAAGCTTAAAATGCTAGGAGGACAGAAGAATGCTCAAACTTTGAAAGTTAAAATTTGAAAGGCTGCACGGGGCGAAGGTGAATTTCACCTAAATTTAACAGATGCCAAAATATGGACACAGATGACTGACTTGCCTTGAGAACAGCAAAGTCTAATGAACTTGAAAAAGAGAAGCCATCCATTCCTAACATATGAAGTACTAATGCAGTAAAGGGCTATATCATTAAAAGTAAATGGAACAGATTTAATTTCCATGGAATTATTGTTAAAGGCAATCTGATCTGTTCTTAAATGATACTTCTATTAAAAAAAGACATAAATAACACCCATTTGTCAATGTAGATGAACAGTGGGGTAAAAAAATAAAAGGAGGGAAGATGGAAGGTAAGTGAACAGTGAAAATGTGCCCCATGAAAGGGAAAACGCTAATTAGAATCTGGAATAAATTATATTGCATCCCAAACCACATGGGTAAATTGGTTTGAGAGATAATAGAAACTGTTGGAACTGCTCTGTAAGTATTAGGTGATTAGAAACATCTGCTGCAGGGGTGGCAAGCCATTTAAATATTGTGTTGAAAAATATCAATACCAAAGAAAACAATCAGAGGTGAAGCAGAGGTCAGATTCTAATGCCCAGGACCAGCCCACAAAATCAGAGAGTGAAGCACAAAGTTATATAGTGTTGCCCTGAACGACGCTAGACTCTCATCAGAGACATCAATTCTGCTACTTAGAGACAGGAACAATCCCCCGAGAAAGTAAGCTACTCTTCTCTAAACCACCCCTGGAAATTTCACCGATGTCCTGACCAAGGAGGATGTTCTACTGGTGATTCAGTTTGTGCAGAGAGTACATATGGAAATCAAACTTACTCTTCTCGTAAGGGCCACAATCTCTCGAGTTGAGCATTCCCTACGATCGCCTTGACACGCATCTCACAATGCAAAATCAGCAGTTGCCAGAGTGGGTTCGCACCTGCACAGTTGGAATAATTGCAGTATGCACATCTGACAAAGTGAACTCTGAACTCTAGAAGACATTCTGTTAACTTCTAAGGTGCTACTGGGCTCCTGCTGTTTGCTGAAATTCGCTAAAACATTCGCTAAGACTGCTTCACCTGCCTGCTCAGAATTTATTGAACTGCAAGCCCAGTGTAGGAACTTGGAAAATGTTCCCGTATAGATGAAAAATAGGGATGGGCATGAAACTTGAAAATGAGGTTCGGTTTGTGGTTTGTGGCATGCCCGGTTCATGAACCATCACGAACTTTTAGCAGCCAAACGAACCAGTTTGGTTTGGCTGCTAAAAGTTAATGATGGTTCATGGTTCAGTTTGGTGTGTGAGGTTCATGACCAAGTGAAACAGGTCCTGTGCAAGCTAGAGACACCAAACTTGCAGGGGTTCTCCAGCTGACTCTCCTCTACATGCCTTTTAGGTTTGGTGAGAATTGGATTTACAGGGTTCGAGTTATGGCCTCCCAAAGAAGGTACCACCAGCCAAGTGCTTTCTGGGGAAATGAACGACTATCCCTCTTCTTCCTTCCCTCTCCCCTCCACCCCGGGCTACTGCCCTCTAAATTCCCTTTAAATTAGATTAAACGGAATAGCCATAGAGCACTAAAAGAGACCCAATTGGCTTTGCCTTTCTTTTTAAAAAGTTTTTAAAGTTTCTGCAAAACCACACTCCAGTATCACTGCCCTATTAAAAAAATTAAATTAAACGTTATAGTGATAAAATAGTAACAGAGACTGGATCAGTGCTGCCCCCCCTTTTTTGAAAAGTTTTCAGTTTCTGCAAAACTGCTCCACTACCGCTCCCCCTCCCCTATCTGCTGTGTCCTCCACCACTTTTCATTAATCAGGATTACTAATTGCACTAGCGATAGTGCACTAATGGCAGAGTGCTGCTGAACAGCATGGTTTTAGTGCTTGGTTTTTGGCTACACCAAAAAGCTTCTCTGGAGGAGGTGCGTGGGTTAACCCATAACTCCCCTCTTCTTTTCTTCTTTCATTACATTGATCTAGCATGGTGTTTCCTAGAGTTCTTCAGGCCCCCCAATCCCCTTGGTTCCATAAGCTCATCCCCAGTGCCCCCTACCTTACCCTATAAAAAGCATTGCTCAGACAAGCATTTTGCACAACCCACTAAGCCAGTTGGGTGTAGTGGTTAGGAGCACGGGCTCTAATCTGGGTGAACCGGGTTTGATTCCCATCTCCTCCCCATGCAGCTGCTGGTGTGACCTTGGGTCAGTCACAAGTTCTCTCAGAGCTGTTCTCTCAAGAGCAGTCCTCGAAAGAGCTCTCTCAGCCCCACCTGCCTCACAGGGTGTCTGTTGTGGGGGGGGAGGGAAAGAAGATTGTTAGCCGCTCTGAGACTCCTTCAGGTAGTGAAGGGCGGGGTATAAATCCAATCTCTCTCTCTCTCTCTCTTTCTCTCTAAGTCTAAGGAAGATAATAACAATGTATTCAAAATGGTATCAATTATTGCACCTCCAGAAATTGTAAAGCCATTGTTCATCACCACAGAGTCGAAACACAAAATTGTCCCACCTGTTCATGCTCCCTGGGTGCACCCAATAGTGATGGGGCACAGGCATGCCAACTAGGACATACCAACATAAGCTCGAGTACAGATCTATGGTGCCAGGCACCACTGCCCATCTAGTTGTTGCCCTCCTGATCACTAGAGATAAGGATTGTTGATTGTTGATTCACACGCAGCCAGTGCAGGTACACAGAAAATACAAAAGGGGAGCTTCTCAGGCACTGATTGATAACCTGCAGATAACCCCCATCAGAAATTCCTCTGGCTCCATCACACTTTGTCAACCATTCCGGAAGCTGGAGTCCAAATGGACATTCTCTGGTCTCGAAATGGCAACCAGGAAAAAGTACAATTCAAAGAATCGCCCGCCAATGACCCTTTTGCAAAAAACCATCCCACCCACCCACTCACGAAACATACATTTAAAATCCCCCTCCAGGCAGCAATGAATCAGACTGATCATATTAAGGGGGGAAGGGAGTTCTTTTTAGTGTTATATCGCTATATTGCTAGAGCGCATGTGCAGAAATTTTTTTAAAGGTGGTTGGGGTTGTGATGCCACAGGTTGCACCACTGGTAATGACAGCACCCTCACGGAATATTTCTGATTATTTATTCAGGTGCAGAAGAAAGAAACCGACTTCTCAGCAGAAATAATTCAGAGAAAAGGCAGACATGTGGAAGGGCCATACTCAAGCTAATCCTGATGCTTGTCTGCCAAGAAAATCAGAAGTAAGTCAAGTGTGCAGAAATGCCCTGAGATAACCAAAGGAAGTTTCCTTTTTCTTAATTAATATATATTTTTCTGTGCAGTGGATCAGTCAGAGGGACTGCTATGAGAGAGTACCATGAGGACATTTGC
Organism: Gekko japonicus; assembly: GCF_001447785.1. NCBI lineage: Eukaryota > Metazoa > Chordata > Lepidosauria > Squamata > Gekkonidae > Gekko > Gekko japonicus. The sequence continues at coordinate 731,656 of NW_015169802.1, read as the reverse complement.
AATGTAATGCAGAACAATGTCAAGACATTGATTTATTTATTTATGTATATTTAAATTTATATCCCACACCTCCCCACCATAGAAGAAGAAGAAGAGGAGGAGGAGGAGGAGGAGATTGGATTTATACCCCACCCTTCACTACCCGAAGGTGTCTCAGAGTGGCTTACAAACTCCTTCCCCTCCCCACAACAGACACCCTGTGAGGTAGGTGGGGCTGAGAGAGCTCTTGACGGAAACTGTTCTTTTTTCAAGAACAGCTCTCATCAGAACTACAGCTTGCCCAAGGTCATCCAGCCAGGTGCAAATGGAGGAGTGGGGAATCAAGTCCGCTTCTCCCAGATTAGAGTCCGCGCACTTAACCACTACACCAAACTGGCTCTCAAGGCGGGCTCAAGGCAGCTAACAGCATGTTTATAAATACATTAAAATTCCAGTATAAATACTAAAATAGTATTAAATTAAGATTACAATGTAAAACACATAACCATAGTACAAGATGGCATCGTCAATGTTTTTAAGCGTTTGAGACTGCTGCTACCAAATATATCTCCAGTTGACATTCAGGCAGAACATTTACCCTTCGCTAGGAAATCCCATTTAGGAGAAAGTTAACTGTCCCACTCTGAGAAATTCTGTGAGTTTTTTTTTTTAAAGTTTTTTTTAATTATTTAAAAATATGACAAAATTTACATTAAAAATAACTTCAATAATCCCCCGGGTTCCCCTCACCCCCCCATAATTAAAAAAAGGTTCATATAAGCTACTTTATAAAACAACAAGGATCTAACTGAATAAATTACTATAACTACACTCCACAGAACAGACTGTAGACCTAACATAAGGCTAATCAGAGATTTATCAGGTCCATATTATCAGCCGTAGCGGGAATCACAGCTTGCGACTTCAGGTAGTCTAGGATTGGTGCCCAAGTATGAAACAAATTCTGTGAGTTTTAATAAAATGCTTTGTTTTCCTTAAAATCCCTCAGATTTCTCCCCAAATTTATCTCCAAATTTTGTTGTAAGGGGGAAGATGTGCGGGAGCACAGCCATGTATACATGCCCGTGCATATTTTGAGAAATGCAGCCATCTTGCTGAAACATTTTTCTTCCTCAAAAACATTCAGATGTCTTGCCGTGGCAGAAACTGACATATTCATTTCATCTCGGAATAAATGGATTGCAAACCTAGCCGTATTTTTCAGCGGGAAGAAATACCTAATGAAAATATTGTGGCAGAGCGCCAGATCCTGTGGGAGACAAAAGGTCCTCCAACCCACCCTTGCTTAGGGATGGAACTTTTTTAACGTGTGCGGCTATGCAGAGGAAAAACCTACCTCAGAATGGGTCCCTGAATGGCATTCTACTGTGTCTTGGGGCTGATTCACCACTTATCCTAGCAGTACATATTTTGCAGAGCAAGCAAACATTTAAGAACCCAGACTATTATATTTCATTTCCTATGACAATTCTACCCTTGGAATGATAACCTCTAGATTGCCCGTGATCCTTTCAGCGGAAGCAAGCGATGACACTTTTCCAAGACCATAGCACTAGTTTGCCGGGGGTGGTGGTGGTGGGTGTTTGACTCTCTTTTAAAAAAATATTTCAGGCATACAGATTTTTTTTTAAAATTCGGTCACAACTGAATCTTTCTATTTTTCTCTATGCAGAGCATTTTTGAAAAAATGTGGGTGAGCATTCAGACATGCACACAAACATACCTCTTCCCCTGCAGCATGAAGTGGTAAAGTCCTGAAAGTTGTACACAGCTGCTGCTGCTGTGACGATAAACCAGTTTAACCCCCACACCCCCTCTGGTCAGCGTCTTGGGGCTTCTCGCAGCTGTCTGGCCCCTGGGTTGCCCATTTAGAAGAAGAAAAGAAGGTTTCTATACCCAACTGTTCTCTACTTTAATGAGTCTCAAAGTGGCTTACAATTGCCTTTCCCTTCCCTTCCCCAAAACAGGCACCTTATGAGGTAGGTGGGGCTGAGAGAGTTCTGAGAGAACTGTGACTGGCTTAAGATCACCCAGCAAACTTCATGTGGAGGAGGAGTGGGGAACTGAACCGGGTTCTCCAGGTTAGCACCCGTCACTCTTAACCACTGCACTATGCTGGCTGTCCACCAGGGCCAGGACTTCTTGACTGTTGCTCCTACTTTGGAACCAGCTCCCTGATGAAGCCCGTGCTCTGCGGGATCTTCCTGCATTCCGCATGACACGTAAGGCTGCTCTGTTCTGTCAGACTTTGGGTTAAATCTTGTGAATTCCTTCCACTTCTTGTACTTGGTAACTGTTGACTGGCTTACAGTTTAGGGATTTGTTTATACTTACTGATATTTTTATGAATCTTTTATTGTTATTGTATTTGACTTGCTAGTGCTATTTTCATGCTTAGAAGTGTTTGGGGGTTGTTTTTTCATATGTACGTGTGTGTGTGTGCTCCTGGAAGTCATGGCGACCTCTGGTGACTGACCCCCTACTGGGGGCCTGGAGGATATTCAGAGAGGTGGTTGGATAAAGCCTGCCCCCGCCTCGCAGCTGCTGGTATTCCAAGGAGGTCTCCCATCCAAGTACTTGCCCGTGTCGACCCTGCTTCCAAGATCTGATAATAATTCTATAAGCACTTTAATTGTAATAATATGATTGTTTTATCTTGTTTTTATCTGGCTTTATATGTTTAGTGTATGTTTAGTGCCACTAAATGTAAGCTGCCCTGAACCCGTTCACGGGGAGGGCGGGATAGAAATATAATTAATTAAATAAATAAATGATAAGATCGGGCTTGCTGGGGCTATCCAGGTCAGGGCTAGATGGGGGGGGGGGGTTAGGGTTTGAATGCTTATTGTGGAATGATTTCTTCTCAACAGCTCCAAGACCATACAGGGGAGGATGCGGTTTAAAAAGAAACTAGCCCTTCAATTTGTCCAGTCTGGTGATGAAGGACAAATCACAGAATGCAGCTATGTCCCTAAAAGCACGGCCACCACTCCCCCCCCCCAAAAAAAAAATAATAGGAAGCAAAATCACCCAAAGAAAGGGATTATGAATGACCAGTTAGTAAACATAAGAACTCTGCTGGATCAGAACAATGGTCCATCTAGGCAGGAATCCTGTTTCATCCAATGGCCAACCAGTTGCCCCGAATACAGGGAATCCATTTAGTCACTGTGGCTAGTAGCTATTGTTGGACCGCTCCTTCAGGAATCTAATTCCCTTCTGAAACTGTCTTTGTTCATAGTCTTCCCTATGTCCACTTGCAGCAAATCCCATTACTCGTTGCACACGCTTTCTATCCTCTGCACCTTTCCCTATGAGTTATGATTTGGGGACCATTCACTCAGCCAGGGTTGTTTTGCACCATAGGAAGTGGTCCTCAACCCGGCATGTGGTTTTTAAGGTCTAGGGAGCACTTCCTATAATCATAAATCTTACAGACTTTTCTAAGAGCAGTAAAGCCGTGCAGGAGGAGGAGGAGGAGGAGGAGGAAGCCAGAGCTTCTACAAGGAAGAGGTCAACCATAATGGTGGCCATGGGACCAGAGGCAATGTTCCGTAGACATTATCCAGCACACCAAGAAAATAAAAGGAGCGTGTGGAAGGCTAAGGTTCAGTGAGAATTGCCCCCTTAACAATAATGCACTTGCTAATGAGAATCCTAAATGACTGGTGACGATTTTCATCACTCATATAAATCCTACACAAACTTCACCTTCAAAGTTTAAGCACAGGCACAGGGTTGGATCCAATGGCAGAGCGGAACTTTCCTTCCACCTCCCGCTCACTGCAGGCCGCCAATCTCCTCGAAATGCAGCTGCTGGGTGGGGGGGAGCCAGGGGATCCGGAGGAATGTCACGAGGGGTGTCTGAAGCGGGAAGGGGAAAATACGGGGAAACTGGCAATTTTCATCAGATCCAACCCATAATTTGACTAGGTTTTACGGGGCAGCAGGCCTGCAGGACTGATGAGCCACCAAACCAAATTCAGCACCAAAGTGTGGTGCCGCAGCCTGCCAGGTGGTCGATCTCCTTCACCTCACCCCATTTTCAAAGCTTCAAGCAGGTCGCATATGCCGACGCAGACCCATTCCTTGCAGCTTTCTCTCCCCCATCTGAATTTTTGGTTTTTTGCCAGTATAATCTAAGGCAGGGATCCCCAGTGTCATGGCCGGGGGTGCCATAGTGCCTGCCGACACATTTCTTGGTGACTGCCTAGTGTTTTTAGAAAGTGGATAGGGCCAGTGGGGCTTTTGTCCAGCGAGGCTTCTGATAGCCCATTGTGTCAGACTCTGAAACAAACTTACTCTTGACAACACTCTCTGAACAGTGATTTGTTTAGTGAGAGATGTGCATGTCAAGCTAAGACCATTCATGTCAGAACTAAGTTCTTTGGCGCCAGTTCTGGAATTAGTCCATTCATTCAGCCTACCTGAATCGAGCGTGCACCATTAGTCCTCCCCCCCCCCACCTGCGAACCTACAGCTATAATATCTATGACAGGCTGGCTAGCAGAGACAAGCTTTCAAGGTCGGTCCACATTCTTCCTTTTTGTTAATTAATATATATTTTTCTGTGCAGTGGATCGGTTAGAGGGAACGCTATGAGAGAGTACCATGAGGACATTTGCAATGTAATTCAGAACAATTTGAAGATATCGATTTATTTATTTATTTATATCCTGCACCTCCCCACCATAGAAGAAGACAAAGAAGAAGAGATTGGATTGATACCCCGCCCTTCACTACCCAAAAGGTGTCTCAGAGTGGCTTACAAACTCCTTTTTCCCTTCCCCTCCCCACAACAGACACCCTGTGAGGGAGGTGGGGCTGAGAGAGCTCTGACAGAAACTGCTCTTTTTCAAGAACAGGTTTGAAAGAACTGTGGCTTACCCAAGGTCATCCAGCCAGGTGCAAGTGGAGGAGTGGGGAATCAAACCCGGTTCTCCCAGATTAGAGTCCATGCACTTAACCGCTACACCAAACCGGGGGAGAGGGCTGAGAGGTTTAACAATCAACAAGCTACAGACCAATAAGGGAGCCAGGGTTTGGAGGGAGAACGGATAGGAGGCATCCCGGACTAGTAGGGTTGCAGGTCCCGCCTGGCAGCCAGCAGGGGAGGGGAGATTTACCAGGAGCAGCAGGGAGGCCCATCTGACATACAGCGACATGTCTATGTCACTGCTGATGTGACCCGGAAGTGATGTCATCATTTCGAGACAACGGTCTGGTATTTGGGCAAGGACTCTATGGTAAATTTGGCTTCTGCCTTAGTGTTTTTGCCCAAATACCAGAGAATCGCCGTGATGTCCCAGATGTGATGACATCATTTCTGGGTCTTGTGGGCAGTGACATAAGACATGTCGCTGCACATCAGATGGAGCTCCCTCTTTGGGGGTGGGGTAAGTTCCCCTCACTGGCAGTGGGAAGGTGGGCACGTCAGTGGGGGACCCCCACCACCACCGGGGGGCCTGGCAACCCTACAGACTAGGCAGGGAGTCGAAAATGGGATGTAGTGTAGTGTTATATCGTGGGAAGCTGTGGATTTGTTGACATTCTGCTCATTGTATGGTACAGTTATTTTAACATTGTATTGTTGGTTACCGGCAGTGGTTAGATTTGGCCCGGCAGGCCTTACTTATGTTCTAGTAAAGTTCCGTTCTGTGCTGTGGAGATACTACACGTATGACTGGATGGATTTGGGTGCTGCCCCTTGATAAAAACAGCGAACTGCAAACGCTTAATATTATTGGGAAGACCCACTGCTTTGAGGCAGTTGCAAACACCTGTAGGTCAAGTTATGCGAAAGGCTCCTGTACTCTCCAGAGGAAAGTCTCTTAAAGGGGAAGTAGGCCCACAGTTCGAAGTCGGGAAGCCGCTTACAGAAAAAGGAAGTCCAGTTTAAATCCCCATTCAAACCATAAGGCATTACTGTCCTCAGGGCGAATATAGCTCCTGTCCCAAATTAGCAACCCGTGGAGTATCTCTACGGCGTGGGTCCCCAATCTTTCTGAGCCTGCAGGCACTTTTGGAATTTTTGACACAGCGTGGTGGGCATTGCCACAGAATGGCTGCCACAAAATTACTGCTGCAGCTTACTTCCAGTCACGCGGCGAACAGCCTTGTGCTGTGGTGGCAGCTGCTGCTATAGCAAAGCTTTTCAAAATCTGCACAGCCAATCAAATCTCCAAAGGCCAATCAGAAGCCTCACTGGGCAAAAAAACCCACCTGGCCACACCCACTTTCTAAGGACACTGGACAAGCACCAGGAGAGGGATTGGCAGGTCCTACGATGTCCATGCACACCACACTGGGGGGCCCTGCTCTATGGTCAGGCCTTCTTTCCACTTGCTTTGCTGGAATGATTGTCTGTGCCAAAAACATCGCTTGCACTCCTATGCAGAGGTCTAATTGTGCTTAAGTCCACTGATTTCACTGGGTTTGGCTGCACCTCAGTATACTTGAGCTTGGGCTCACTGGGAATGGAAAACTGGTTCTACAAAGAGAATTTCTGCAAAATCACGTTCCGCCAAACCTCAGCAGTATTTTGGAAGCAACAACCCCCCCCCCCCGAAGCATTCTTGCACTATTCATAAATGTCTCTTGTTCAAACGGCTTAGTGTTAATTTTGGTTCTCTTTTTTTCCATTTCATCTCTTTCATCAACCGGGTGTCGAAATGATGCCTCCTTTGCCGACACATAAAGCGAAGCGTGGAAAGTTTCTCTGTGGATACCTTTTAAATAAATTCCCTCTCTTGCCTGAAGAGAACTAGATGTTGGCTTTTGACCTCTATTAATTTTTTTAATTTAATAGTTCTCTGCATGCATTAATAAATACTATTATCCATACTTTGTACCACTGCCTTTCCATTTCCTCTTTCCCCAAAGCTTTCTCATCCACTGCAGCAGGTACCCAGTTGGAGAGAAGATTAGCAAAGGCAGAAGGAATAAACAGAGAGGGATTCGAGACCAGGAGTTCACCTCCTCATCAAAAACAAACACAGAGCTCTTAGTGAGTCTCTATCTTTTTATAATTGACTGCTTTGCAAAAAAAAAAAGTAATTATAAATGAAATTGCCGTTTTAAAAGCTTGTTGTGCAAAATAACCCCCCCCCCCCCGCAAATCTTTTACTCAATTGGGAAAGCTACAATGAGGCCAGTTCCTTTGAAACATTGTTACATGATGATGGACTCAAATCATGCAATTATGACGGTCGCGTGAAGTTTAATTATGCAGTTGTAGAAATCATGTGAAGAGGAAGGCAGCAGATCTAGATCTTGGAGGTCAAGGAGTTTACCTGAAACTGTTCCCAGAACTGGCTGGTCTTCCCTCAAAATAGCAACTCCCAACTTAAGCCTTCCATTGTTCAGCCTTTGTGAAATCAGATGAATGGAGATATGAGCAGGAGAGAAACTTATGAGCATAGGTCCAAGTTGTTTTTGTTGTTCAGTCGCACAGTCAGGTCCAACTCTTCGCAACCCCGTGGACCATATCACGCCAGGCCCTCCTGTCTTCCATCATCCTCCAGAATTTGCTTAATTTCATGTTCATTGCCTCGATAACACTGTCTACCCATCACATCCTTTGCCGTCCCTTTCTTCTTTGACCTTCAGTCTTTCCCAGCATCGGGGTCTTTTCCAGTGAGGGCTCCCTTCTCATTGGGTGGCCAAAGTATTTGAGCTTCAGCTTCAGTATCTGGTCTTCCAGGGAACAGTCAGGGTTGATTTCCTTTAGGATTGACTAATTTGATCTCCTTGCAGTCCAGGGGACTCTCAAGAGTCTTCTCCAGCACCATAATTCGAAAGCATCTATTCTTCGGTGCTCGGCCTTCCTTATGGTCTAAGGGTTTTAAAAAAAAGAGATTTACTGTGATAATGCCGTCCTCAATTAAAACACCGAGAATGCAATCTGAAAATACTTATCTGTGTCTGTACATCTTTTTCTACAGAAGCATATTTCCTTGTCAGCAAGGGTATACAATTCCCAGGGATCTTTGCTTAAAGAAACAGGAGCTTCCCCCACTGGAGGACGGCACAGGGAGCTGCCTGCTCAGCTCCCGATTAGCTCAAGGTTTTGTGTGTTCACGGTGTGGCTTCACATTAATGGACCGTTTGCCTCCCCAGGTGAAGCTCAGAGCTGGTTTTTCGGTAAGCTGCAGCTTTCCCCGAACCTTCCGAGGCCTGTAGGACCGACCTTAACGTCACCAAGGATACGACAAATAATGTGGTAATCTGATCTCAGGCCAGCTCCACACTCCGCCAGCACTACACAAGCATGTGCCTTTGTGACGCTCAGCTGCCGGCTGGTCGCATAGGATTTCCCAGATGTTGGGAGCTAATGCGCAGCAAGCTGGTGAATACAGCTCTTCGCTAGAATCAATTCCCGCTTTTAAAGCACAATATATTGAATGACTCTTCTAAGTCTCTGTGTGTGTGTGTTTGTGTGTGTGTGTAGGATTTTAGGTTCTCCAGGCTTAGGAGATGGCAAAGGCCACTGCCCGGGACACCATCTTTACTGGGCCGTATCTTTGGAGAGCAGCAGTTTCTGCAGCTAAAAAACTGAGTTGAATGGTGGGAAGAAAAGGCAGTGGAACGGTATGATGACTGGGGTGCAGGAGATGAGAAATACCAGTTGGAATTAGTCTGTATGGAGTGGAGAAGAAGGAGAAGGAGGAGGAGGAGGAGGAGGAGGAG
>NW_015169802.1:708761-722943 GCF_001447785.1 Gekko japonicus | reverse complement strand
GAGGAGGAGGAGGAGGAGGAGGAGGAGGAGGAGAAGATTATTGGATTTATACCCCGCCCTTCACTCGGAGTCCCAGAGCAGCTTACAAACTCCTGTCCCTTCCCTGACTCTATCATTGTATCTCAGTAAAAGCTACACTATACTTTGCCTACCGTATCAGAATGCCAAAAATGGTTACAGCAGGGGTGTCGAATTCATTTGTTATGAGGGCCAGATCTGACATAAATGAGACCTTGTTAGGCCAGGCCACGTGTGTCATAAAATGTAATGCCAGGTAGCGGAGATATAAACTTTATAGAGGACACAAACACAAAGGTGTTTTTTTTTACTTAAAATAAAAACATGCTTCAGACATCAGCACTCTTGCAATATTTGTTTATTTAACAGTATCTGATGACACCTCTTGCTCTCAATTATTGCATCAAAATGTCTGTGCTTTTGCAGTCTTGAGGATGCTGTTCAGGTGTGTATCTGTAAGCTCCAAACCTACGATGATGCAGCAGCAGCCGAACTGGAAGAAGAAGCAGAAGACAGCCAGTTCCACTGCGGGCCTGATAGAAGCTCTCTGGGGGCCTCATCCGGCCCCTGGGCCACATGTTTGACACCCCTGGGTTACACTAACCTCAAGCAAGCAGCTCTGTACCCAGTCTGAGATGCAGCCGCGATCTGACTTCAATATTGGAACTTTAGGTCTGTTTCACATTCATAACATTGAGTGAAGATTTCCATGTAAGAATGGACCAATGAACCATCCAGGGACCATTTCCATGAATGGGTCACCATCAGGTTATGATGGGCCTGAACATGGCCTTCTTGTTCTACTCGTGCACTCCCTCCCTCCACCCCTTCCTATCTATCCAAGAACTAACTGTGGCCAACCCTGCTTAGCTTCCAAGATCTGACAAGCTTAGGCTAAGCGGGGCTATTCAGGCTACTACTGAAACCGTATGATTTAACACTCTTGGTAGTTGATACATTTCTTAATAATCCAGACAGTTTCCATAACCCCAACACTGGTTGTTGCCAGTCTTTTTATAGGAAGTCGAATAAACCAAGAAGGGATCACAGTTATCCATACAGGAAATACACCAAAGAAGCAGACACTGTGATGTAAATGACTAGGACATTTAGTAAATCTCTTCAAGGTAAACATAATATTATATTATAAATGGTTAAGTGCATGGACTCTAATCTGGGGGAACCAGGTTTGATTCCCCACTCCTCCACTTGCAGCTGCTGCATGACCTTGGGCAAGCCATAGTTCTGTCAGAGCTGTTCTCTCAAGGACAGTTCTCTCAGAGATCTCTCAGCCTCACCTACCTCACAGGGAGTCTGTTGTGGGGAGGGGGAGGGGAAGGGGTTTGTAAACTGCTCTGAGACTCCAAATGAAGGGTGGGGTATAAATCCAGTCTCCTCCTCCTCCTCCTCCTCCTCCTCTTCTTCTTCCACTTCTTCTCCTTTACAAGAAAAATACAAACACTTGAAATGGAACCAGAAGTAAGTTAGAAATTATATTAAAACATTTAAAAATTAAAAAAACAATATTCCATTCAGCTTCCTGTTGCTATTCATTTTAAATAACCATGTTTTTTTTCCCAAGATAATTTGAAGAAAGTAAAGTAGACGTTAATCACTGGTTTGTTCTTAACAAAATATTGAGCTGTATCAAGAGGCTGCCACCTTTCAGCATAATAGGATTACTCCTGAGGAAGACGGGGACGAAATGAGCTTATATCTCGGTGCTCATTGAGAATGATGGACTTTTCCTTGAGAATGATGGACTTCTTCTTGTAATATTGTAAAGTTTCATTTATAATATAATATGATGTCTACCTTGAAAAGATTTACTAAATGTCCTAGTCATTTACATCACGGTGTCTGCTTGTTTGGTGTATTTTTATAGGAAGTGGCAGACACCAGATCTCACAATAAGTCATAAATATACCCAGGAGCACCCTGCCCAAGTGTTTTATTGCCTTGACACAAATCTGTGCATGATTCACACTTGAATTCCTGGCAACTGCCCATCTCTATCCTTTCCCCTTCTGTAAAGAACCTCTTTGAGCTGCGGTGGCTCAAGTGGTTAAGACGCTGAACTGCAGGCTGTGGAAGGTCGGTAGTTCAGCAGTTCGAGACCCGAGTGTGCCGCATGACAGAGTTAGCTCCCGTCTCTAGTTCCAGCTCCTGCCAACCTAGCAGTTCGAAAGCAAGAAATTGCAAGTAGATAAAGAGGTACCACTTTGGTGGGAAGGTAACAGCATTCCGTGCGCCTTGGTGTTTAGTCATGCCGACCACATGACCATGGAAACGTCTTCGGACAGCGCTGGCTCTTCGGCTTTGAAATGGAGATGAGCACCACAACCCTAGAGTCGGATTCGACTGGCTTTCGAGCAAGGGAACCTTTACCTTTAAAGAACCTCTAAGAGCATTTGAGTCCTATAACAAGACAAGAGTCATTGGAAAAGACAATCATGCCAGGAAAAGAGGAAAACCCAGCATGAGATGTATTGACTCAGTCAACGGAGCCACGGCCGGCCCTCAGTCTAAGCAACTGCTTTAATCCAATCTCAGCTATCCTTATGCATCTTGACTCTAACTAGGCCTTCCTGGCAACTAACCCCCCATGCACCCTCTCTCTACCTATATGTATCGCTTGAGGGAAACCATTCCAGTGTATCACCTGATGAAGTGTTCATGCAACACGAAAACGTATGGCCAGGAGTATTGTGGGCAGTTCTGGAGGCCTCACTTGAAAAGGATGTGGACAGAATGGAGCGGGTGCAGAGGAGAGCAATAAGAACATAAGAACATAAGAGATGCCAGTGTTGGATCAGGCCAAAGGCCCATCCAGTCCAACACTCTGTGTCACACAGTGGCCAGAAATACCAGTGCCATCAGGAGGTCCAGCAGTGGGGCCAGGACATTAGAATGAGGATGATCGGGGGCCTGGAGACCAAGAAGCCCTATGAGGAAAGGCTGAGGGACTTGGGAAGGTTCAGTCTGGAGAAGAGGAGGTTGAGGGGGGACAGGATGGCTCTCTTGAGGTCTTTGATGGGCTGTCACTCAGCTGTTCCTGTTGGCAGCAGAGGATAGGAGTCGCAATAATGGGCTTAAGTGATGGGCGAGAAGGTGCCAGCTAGATCTTAGGAAAAACTCTTTTACAGTCAGAGCTGTTCAACAGTGGAATCAGCTGCCTAGGGAGGACGTGAGCTCCCCCTCACTGGCAGTCTTCAAGCAGCAGCTGGACAAACCCTTGTCCGGGATGCTCTAGGCTGATCCCGCATTGAGCAGAGGGTTCGACTAGATACCTGCATCTGTGATTCTAGGATTAAACTCTGTTGGTCTTAAAGGTGCCACTGAACAAAAATTTTGTCCTATTGCTTCAGAGCAACACAGCTCCCGACCTGAATCTGAGCAAAAGAAGGCTGTTAACACTAGGACATTTGGGAGGTCATGAATTCATAGTGCAATATACTGGGTTCGACACGCGTTAGTGATCAGCTCATGCTTTATTGTGGTACAGCTCAAACAAAAGACAAACTAGCAGGACGGAAGCCCTGCTTAAATCTGTACCCAACACAACACCCCACATACACATGCTACCTGTGATAGGTTATTTACAGAGGTGCTCCTGGGTAATAGGTCCACCCCAGGATCCTAGCAGTCTATTGCTCCGTGTTCCCAAGCTGGGTCCATCAAGGATTAGACTCAGTACATAACACATAGTGTCACCACAAGTTGCTAATGACTTGACGGCAGTGTTCCCTCTAGGCTGAGTTGGTGCGAGCTAGCTCAGTTTTTTAGCCTCCAGCTCACGCATTTTTGCCGTAGCTCAGGAAGGAGGGCTCCAGAGCACAGTGATTTATGCAGAAGCCAAACCGCTCGCTCACAACTTTAATGCCAGTAGCTCACAAAGCAGAATTTTTGCTCACAAGACTCCGCAGCTTAGAGGGAACGTTGCTTGACGGTAATTAATACACACCCCGTTCCCTTCACGTGCTGGTATAGTTGGCTGCAAAGCTGTAGCCTGCAGAGCCCTGATCTGAGTTTTTAGGGTGCAAGCAGATGCATTGGAGAAGACGTTTCATTGAGTTCAGTGGGGTCTGCTTCCAAGTAAAAGTGCATCCGGTCAGGCTGATTCGGTTTCGTTCAGATTCTGTTCCCCTTTCAGCAACCCTGCCTCATAGCTATCGGAAGACAAACAGCTGCCAGATAACTTATTAACAACTGCTAATATTGATTCACTCTGGCACGGCTTTCCTTTCCGGACGACGGGATTGTGACATCTGAGAAGGAAAGAAGTCCAGGCTGGATCCCGACAACTCAGGCGAGCATTTATCACGCAGGAACAATTGAACCCTCTAGTGGAATCAACATCGCATTGCAATGGGCTGTTTACGGGCGACTTCCGAATTAGCAATGCAAATCCGTCCGCAGCTTTTAGGAGGCTCCATAACACAGCAGCTTGTTTTTACAATACAACAAAAGCATGTAATTGCCTCGGATGTTATTAGAGTGCCATCTTCAAGGGAGAAACTCACTCCTTCCAAGATGGCCCCCCAAATCTCCCCCTCCCCCTGAACCCTTGCTTATTCCTGCTTTTATACTTCCCAGCTGGGTCTATCTGCTTTACATCTCTCTTCGTTAAAGGAAGACCATCTTCAAGCTCTGCAGTCCTCTTCCCATTATGGTGTTTGCTGAAATGAGCTCATGCCCTCCTCTTGGAAGGAGGATTTCTATCTTTATGTGTGTGCTCCTCTTCGAGTGCCTGCGGGGACAGAAACTGGCAACCTTGGGATCAATTTGGACTTCCTGAGTGGTGCCGTGTTTCACCACCCCCCGGAGGGGCATTGATAATCGGTTCCACAGAGGGCTGCCAAGCCCTTGGTAGGGGCAGAGGATCTTCCCATCCCCAGTTCTCATCACCTGCCACTGTTCAGAACAGCAGTTGGCAATTAAAAAAAAAAAGAGTGTTGCATGCCTTGCTGCATCACTTCCACTAAACACCTGTAAATGGCATAGGGTAATTCTAGGAATTGCCAGAAACTCTATGGTAAAAACATAGCGTTTATGGAGATTCCTAGACCTACTCTATGTCACTTCTGGGTTTTTACCAGAAGTGATGTCATGCTGCAGCCAGCGTCATGACCTCCCCCCCCCCACATTTCCCCGCCCACAATCCTCCCACCTGGCAAGGAAAGTTCTGGAAAGAGCTCTCTCAACCCTGACCACTACCTTTGATGGAAGTAACACACATCCTGACAAATGGAATCTTTGACACCAGAATAATTTGAAGAATTGGTACGGCTACTATATATGGCCTACTATACTATACAAACTTGTAGCAATTGCAAAATCATATAAGAAAACATCTGGTTATATATGTATTTCTGGATGTGTGTCATTGTAATATAAAGAATATTGACCACTGAGGAAGGCCCGAAGGGGCCGAAACGCGTATGGTCCTTAGGTCAAAAGGTTTTACCCATCAATTGTATTTGTACAATAAGTAACTTGGTTGTATAAGCCTTTTAAGTCTGAGACTTAGACTATTTCTTTTAACCACAGTATGTTTTAGCTATGTGTACACCCTAATAAACATTTTTTAAATATAATATAGTTATTACGGGATGATGTCATAGAAGACATTGGTCCACCACTGTCCATTACCTTATCAATGTAGTCTTCCAGCAAAACAAGTTACTCTCCAGGATGTCACAGGTAAAGTGTCTCCTTGAGTTTGCCTCCCATTGCGGGTCAGTCGTGTAGGGGAAAGAGAGAGAGAGGGGGAGAGAGAGAGAATTTATACCCTGCCCTTCACTACTCAAAGGAGTCTCAGAGCGGCTTACAATCTCATTTCCCTTCCCCTCCCCTCAACAGAAACCCTGTGCGGTAGGTGGGGCTGAGAGAGCTCTCAAGAGTTCCCTTGAGAGAACAGCTCTGAGAGAACTTGTAACTGACCCAAGGCCACTCCAGCAGCTGCATGTGGAGGAGCAGGGAAATCAAACCCAGTTCTCCCAGATTAGAGTCCACGCTCCTAACCACTTCACCAAACCGGCTCTCAGGAGGCCAGACTAGTAAGTGGTAAAACCAGGTCTATGACAGTATCAGACTAGTGTGTTGAATCAGCTCTGGAGAAATCCAGGTTCAAATCCCACCCACCCCCGTCCATGGAACTCAAAGGCTGGCCTTGGGCATGTTTTAAGCTTCTTTCCAGAACAGATGGCAGCCATGTCCTCCAGTTCTGCTGGTCCACTCCAGCTCACGGGGTCCCTCCAAATGTCATTCCTGGGGATCAGAGGCTAAAAGAATGGGGGGGGACTGGGGGGGTCTTCAGTGCGAGGTAGCAATGAGCAGAGACTGATGCCCATGCTTTCAAAAACCTGACTGCCCTTTTGTCTTCCGGTTGTGCTGCTGGATACAGGTCGAAATCTGCCAGGGTTGTCGAGAGGATAAAAATGGGGAAGGGAAAGAACCACGTCAGCTGCCCCAAGCTCCTTGGAAGGAGGACCAGAGAAGGATGTCATCATTTAATGCCCCGTTATACACGCCCACCAGGTCCCCCCAGCCACTGCCAGGGGCTAAGGTTGCCAGCTCCAGTTTGGGAAACTCTTGGAGATTTGGGGGGTGGAGCTTGGGGAGGACAGGGACCTCGGTGGGGTACAAGGCCACAGAGTCCACCCTCCAAAGGAGCCATTTTCTCCAGGGGAACCAATCTCTGTACTCTGGAGATGAGGTGTAATTCTAGGGGATCCCCAGGTCCCACCTGGAGGCTGGCATCCCTACATCTCTACTCTGCAGATAGAAGACTGTATCTCAGGGTAAAGGCTGGGCTTTGTCCCTGACACTCTGTGAATAAGTCCATTAGATGAACTTATTATGGGAGTAGTTATTTTCTTTCTTTCTTTCTTTCTTTCTTTCTTTCTTTCTTTCTTTCTTTCTTTCTTTCTTTCTTTCTTTCGTTTAACTCTCCCCAATGGAGACCCAAGTCAGCTTACATTTTTCTCCTCTCCTCCATTTTATCCTCTCAACAACCCTTTGAAGTAGGTTAGGCAAAGGGAGGGTGATTGGCTGAAGGTCACCCGGTGAACTTCTGCGGCACACTTGGGGAGTTCGAACCTGGGTCTTTCAGGTACTAGTTATGGTGAGCTGATCTCAGGATCAATTTGCTGGCGCAACAAATGTTCTGACTACAGGTGGGCACGAACCGAACCATGATGTTGTTTCCGTGAACTTTAAAAGCAGTTTGTGGAGGTTCGTGGTGGTTTGTGGATGGAGCAGAAAGGAGGGGTTTAAAGGGACTCTGTTCCCTGCAAAAGTGACAAAAATAGCTGAGCAGTGGGGAAGCTTAAAGTGTAAAGGGACTGCACAAGACAGCCTGAAACAGCTGAGTGGTGGAGAGGTGCTCCCCGCGGCTCGGCTGCAGTCCCTTTAAACTTAATTAATTACTTGAGGACATGGTCCTTTAATAAACCACACAGGCATTACACAGCGTGGATGCCACAAAGGCCAATTTGTGCATATGTATGTGTGAGTGTGTGAGTGTGTGAGTGTGTCCCCTCCAGGGACCACTCCAGGGACCACCCCCCGATCTCCAGAAACTTCCCGAGCAGGAGTTGGCAACCCTGACTGCCTCTGTCACAAGGCAGGCTTATCCCAGGGGCTAAGATACCATCTGTCCCATATTTTCTCTCTCTTGTATTTCTGGATGAATGTCGTTAATACAATTTTATTATTTGAAGATCTATATTAAAAAACCAAAGCTCTCTATACATATTCTAATGAAGTTAGTGGGGAAATAAGAGCAATTTCTCTGGATCCCAGATCAAAATATGTAACCCAGGAGCTCAGTGTAACCCAGGAGCTCAGTGTAGACTGTGTTCTCTCTCTCTCTCTCTCTCTCTCTCTCTCTCTCTCTCTGTACTTCTAGAGCTGAACAAATGCCTGAGATCAGATACAGATCAAATTAGAGATAACGCTGAATCAGTTTTAGGAAATACAACAATACGTAAACCTTGAAGGGCAGCTAAAAATGGTATCAGATCAGATGGTGGGAAATGTAACAGAAAAGGAGCATTCAAAACAAGAAGGGAGCCGAATGAATTCCTCCTAACGAGACAAAAAAGACACCTGTTGACCCACAATACATTAGGCATTAAAAATCGAAAGAAAGAAATATAATTAAAAATACCAAATAAGCAAATGGGATTTAAGCAGGGGGGAAATTAAATTAAATCTCAATAATCAAACACTGAAAGTGAAGAGCAGAGGAGAAAGGTATTCCTGCAGCTTGTGAAAACGAACTAAGAAATCCATCTTTTTGGGTAGCCCCTTCACAGCACCTGCTAGAAATTTCGTACCACTGTGAATTCAAGTGCTGCGTGACTGCAAGGGTGTCCCTTGTTCGTCTGGAGGCCACAAATCCCTTTGCAACTTGGAATAGTGAGTTAGAGAAGCCAGTAAGGCAGAAGACTGCAACTCCAAATAAAATACGATAAATCAGTTTTGTTAGCCTCTAACAGATTGAAATCCTGGCAGGGTAGGAGAAAGGCCCCGCTGTGAGACGGAGGCAGACACCGTCATTCTGTGATGAAGGTAAGTGCTGATTTACTAATGAACCTTTTCTGCCTCCAGGACTGATGAGGTTGGAAAAACAAAGCTGCTTATTACATGCCAGAGAGTGCTACAAAGCGTACGTACTCAGGAGGGGAGGGGATGAGAACCCGCCTTCCGTACACCTTCCCGAGAGCAGGGGTGGCTTAGCGGTGAAAAGGATGAGCCAGGAAATTCAATTCTCACTTCAATTACAAACCTGCTAAGCAGCCGTAGGCAAGGCGCCGTCTCCCAGCCTGAGCTTGCCTTCTGCAACGAGGAGGTCATAATCCTGATCTATCTGAGAGAGCTGAATTTGTTGAACTTTCCAAAGCAGTGGTCTCATAATTTGCAGCTTTGGAATGGCAGTCTCCAGGGACCCTCCAGAGAGTCCATTACCAAGCGGGCCCAAGATGCCGGGGCCGTTTGGACCCAATTTGTCATGAGCTCAGTTTGGGGCCAGACCTGCCAAATGTGAGATCTTTCAACCCTGCCCTTCCCAATACATAGATACATTCAGAAAATAAAGGATCTTGGGCCACAGAACTGTCTAGGGCAACTTTATCAAGGGTCTAATTTAAAGAATTAACACAAGTTGACCTGAGTACAAATTAATTTGTGTGAATTGGGTCCATTGCTACAGTCACGGTATGAGAAGACAAGAGTCACTGGAAAAGACAATCATGCTAGGAAAAGCTGAAGGCAGCAGGAAAAGAGGAAAGCCCAACATGAAATGGGAAGACTCACTCAAGGAAGCCACAACCTTCAGCCACAGCCAAGCAAGGCTATTCATGGTAGGACATTTCGGAAATTATTAATTCATAAGGTTGCCATAAGTTGGAAGCAAGTTGACCGCACTTAACGCACACAACTGGACACATGAAGCTGCCTTTCACTGGATCAGACCAGTGATCCTTTTAATGTTGTATAAGCCATTAAAGGTCTATTGATTGATTGATTGATTAACCAGTGATCCATCAAGGTCAGTATTGTCTACTCAGACTGGCAGAGTTTCTCCAGGGTTTCAAGCTGAGGTCTTTCTTGTCCCCTCCTACTTGATCTTTTTAACTGGAGATGCTGGGGACTGAACCTGGGACTTTCTGCATGCCGAGCAGATGCTCTACCACTGAGCCCTGGCTCCTCCCTAGTTGTTTGTAGGCTATCAGACCATTGGCTGATTCCTTATCAAAGTGGCTCCTTGAACACATGAAGCTGCCTTATACTGATGGACCCTGGGTCCATCAAGGTCAGTATTGTCTTCTCAGACTGGCAATGGCTCTCCAGGGTTTCAGGCAGAGGTCTTTCATATCATCTCCTGCCTAGTCCTTTCAACTGGAGACACCAGGGATGGAAGCTGGGACCTTCTGCATGCAAAGCATGGTCTCAGACTGAAGTCTTTCACATCATCTCCTACCTGATTCCTTTAACTGGAGATACTGGGGATTGAACCTGGGACCTTCTGTGTGCCAAGCAGATGGTCTACTACTGAGCCGCAGCCCCACCCTTATATCTGATCCTCCCTTACAGAAGGGTTATATAAGGCTTCTAGAAATTTTAAAAAAAAACCAACAGAAATTAAACAAACCCACGAAGCATCTCCCATTCCACGTGTTCACTTCCCAACCCCTGCTTTTCATACACAGTGACAACAACAAGGCAAGTCAATCTGTCGATGGGCTGACGCAAGAAACTCGTGCAAGACGCCTTGATTTGCTTATCTCTGACCTTTTATTTCTTCTCATTTGAAAAATTACGGCAGATACAGGAAAAATCAAAGCACTGGAGGATGGGATTTGATTACAAGATGTGGATGTTGCGAGAGAACAAAGCAGAACTCGGCACGCATTGTGCGGTACGTGTGAGAAAAAAGCCATTCGAAATTCGAAAGTGAGGAAGTCATTCAGTGATTCTGTAGTAGAGAACTGCTGTTAGATTCATGCTGGCTGACCAGTGGGTCATTTGGACGGAGCGTCCTCTGCATCAATTTAGTTGGCAACCTCTTTAATTTCTTTTTGACCATAGCTGCTGCTTCCATCTGCTACATTGGACAAATATGGATTGTAAAGCTCCTATGTAGCACGATCTACAGCGATGCAGGAGGAGGAACGGTTATATTTGGATAGCTATGATTCATTTTATAATTTGGAGTGCAGTCCTTCTGCAGAGATAGGCACCCAAGAAAGGCCTCTGCTTCAATAAGATCCAGCATTGGTCGGAAGCAAACTAAGTGAAAGTAGCTGTGGGTGAAAATGAGGTCCTCAAAAGGCAGCAGCAATTTGTTTTTATTTTTAAAAACACCCCTCCTAGAAATGCAAAAAAGGAGGATACTCCTGCTGTTTGCCCCCTGCAGATGAGAAAATGCAGAATTCGACATGAGTGCATGCAAATGTGTGCAAATGATATGCAGATTTTTATCTCATAGTTTTTGATGGCCCAGAATTACCACCTCTGTAGCTAGCAATGCAGAAGGAATCAGTATTTTGCTTTCCTTTGGTAAAGCCGACGTGTTTGGGTACACATTAGGAGATGCTTGTTGGTTTTCCCGCTCTGCCTTAAGGAACAGAGGAAATAGTGATGTGACATTATCAAGCTATATCAGGTATCTCAGAGAATACCTACAGGATCACCCTTCAGCGCACAGGAGCAGCAACCCCTGGACAAAGTAATCCCCACAAGTTTGGTCTAGTGGTTAAGTGCACAGACTCTAATCTGCGAGAACCGGGTTTGATTCCCCACTTCTCCACATGCACCTGCTGGATGACCTTGGGCATGCCATAGTTCTGACACAGCTGTTCTTGAAAAAGAGCAGTTTCTGTCAGAGCTCTCTCAGCCCCACCTACCTCACAGGGGGTCTGTTGTGGGGAGGGGAAGGGAAAGGAGATTGTAAGCCACTCTGAGACACCTTTGGGTTGTGAAGGGTGGGGTATAAAGCCAATCTCCTCCTCCTCTTCTTCTTCATTATAGAACCTTATATTCCCCAGAAACATGCACACTACCCAGATCATTCTGGGGAACAGGCGGTCCATACGTGCCGGCATGCCTCATTCAGACCTCTCTCTCTCTCCATTTGCCTGTTGCTTTGTGCATGTGCTTGACAGGATCGTCTCCTCAAAAAACAGGATGAAGCAGAACCAGAAGTACATTTTGCACAGACATTCTCTCTGCAAAACCAGGGTTGCCCGCTCCAGGTTGGGAAATATGTGGAGATTTATGGGGTGGAGCCTGAGGAGGACGGGGTTTGGCGAGGGGAGGGAGTTCAAACTGAGAGCCAATTTGGTGTTGTGTAGAAGAAGAAGAAGAAGAGATTAGATTTATACCCCGCCCTTTACTTGGAGTCTCAGAGCAGTTTACAAATTCCTTTCCCTTCCCCTCCCCACAACAGACACCCTGTGAGGTAGGTGGGGCTGAGAGAACTCTGACACAAACTGCTCTTTCAGGAACAGCTGTGCCAGAGCTTGTGACTGACCCAAGGTCACATCAGCAGGTGCAAGTGGAGGAGTGGGGAATCAAACCCGGTTCTCCCAGATTAGAGTCCGCATGGACTAATCTGGGAGAACCGGGTTTGATTCCCCACGCCTCTACATGCAGCTGCTGGTGTGACCTTGGGTCAGTCACAAGCTCTTTCAGAGCTGTTCTCTCACAAGCAGTTCTCGAAAGAGCTCTCTCAGCCCCACCTACCTCACAGGGTGTCTGTTGTGGGAAGGGGAAGGAAAGGAGTTTGTAAGCCGCTCTGAGACACCTTTGGGTAGTGAAGGGCGGGGTATAAATCCAATCTCTTCTTTTTCTCTTCAGTGGGGTACCCTGCCACAGAGTCCACCTTCCAAAGCAGCCATTTTCTCCAGGCGAACTGACCTCTGTTGCCTGGAGATAAGTTATAATCCCAGGAGAGCTCCAGCCACCACCTGGAGGGTGGCAACTCCCCTTTTTGGAGGTCGCTCAGGGGGCCATTTCAGACATGGAGAGCCCTGCGGAGAGAAAGGTGGTCTGCACAGACCCATAACTGAAGTTCAGGCTGTGGCCACAGTAGAAGAAGAAGAAGAAGAAGAAGAGATTGGATTTATACCCCGCCCTTCACTTGGAGTCTCAGAGTGGCTTACAAACTCCTTTCCCTCCCCCTCCCCACAACAGACACCCTGTAAGGTGGGTGGGGCTGAGAGAGCTCTGACACAAACTGCTCTTTCAGGAACAGCTGTGCCAGAGCTTGTGACTGACCCAAGGTCACACCAGCAGGTGCAAGTGGAGGAATGGGGAATCAAACTCAGTTCTCCCAGATTAGAGTCCGCACACTTAACCACTACACCAAACTGGAGTAGTCCATTGCAAGCCACTCCACAGCCCCAGATCTCCTGCAGCATCAGCACTATTTTAATATGAAAAGGGCCTTTGTCCTGGTGACAGCGAGGTGGTTGTCACACAGCCGCCTGGATCTGGATGTGAGAGAACACTGCTGAGGACAAAGAAAGGGAATGCAGAGGGAATGAGACGCCAACCGAGAATCCCCTGCCCTCACTCTGAATTTGCTTTGTTATCGTTCGTGCTGCCACCATGTCCCCAGGCCTGATTGTTAGAGCTATGAACAGCAGCAATCGGGTTTATAGGACATCAGATATAAAGAAGTCTTTGGGGGAATCCCACCTTCTTTGTGTCACCAGTTTGTGCCAAAAATGAACAGAGGACGTTCAGATTGGCCCCGGCGAAAATGTCACTCTTGCCAGAACGACAGGAATCAGGTGGTGGTGTTGCTTGACAATCAGTACCACCCCATTCTATCTAGGGTTACCGGTGTAACAGGCCGGATTAACCCCCCGGCCAGAGTAACCCCGGGGTTACTCTGGCCTAGGCTAGGGTAACCCCGGAGGGGTTATTGAGGGGTTATTCTGGCCTAGGCTAGGGTAACCCCGGGTTAATCTGGCCAGCTGTAACAGGCCAGATTCACCCCCACGGCCAGAGTAACCCCTGCCGGGCCAGGCCAGAGTAACCCCGGGGGTTAGTCCAGACGGGCGGTTACTCTGGGCTAGCCCATACTAACCCCCGCCTGGCCAGAGTAGTAAGTTAAATGTCAGCTGAATCCAATCTCTTCTTCTTTTTAACTTCTTCTTTTTAACCCTGGGCTAGCCCAAACTAACCCCCGCCTGGCCAGAGTGGTAAGTTAAATGTCAGCTGAATCCAATCTCTTCTTCTTTTTAACTTCTTTTTTTAACTTCTTCTTTTTAACTGCACAACACAACAACCTGTAACCCCGGGCTTAGTTGAGTGGTAACTTAGATGTCAGTGTAACCAGCACAGTGTCAGCTTCTGAGGGTTTCAGGTCCATGAGAAACTTGTCAGGCAATCTGAGATTCCTCTTGGTAGTGAAGAACAGGGTATGAATCCAATCTCATTAGTCAACAGACCCAAATATCAACAGTACTACGACTGACATTTCTTTGGAGAGCCAAGTTTTTTAAACTTAAACTATATAGGTAGGTACTTGTTATTAACTTAATTATGTTACTCCTAAGGCGGCCTTTGCTGAAAACGTCCTCGATCTGATTGAGGCACGTTCACTGAAGTCGACCCCTTCCAACTCTCCCTTCCCCTCCCTTTTTTA
>NW_015169802.1:667512-708563 GCF_001447785.1 Gekko japonicus | reverse complement strand
AAAGAAAGAAAGAAAGAAAGAAAGAAAGAAAGAAAGAAAGAAAGAAAGAAAGAAAGAAAGAAAGAAAGAAAGAAAGAAAGAAATGGTAGAGCAGAGACAGACAGGTAAGTCACATGAGAAAGCTGATTGACTTCAGTCTTAGAACTCTGCACACATAGAATTTTATTACTTCAACCAGGAAAAAAACCAACAGTAAAAACAATAGACTTGATTTTCACTTAACTTAGCTGTCCATAATGTAATATAAGTCCTGAATGTAATATAAGTCCTGAAACTTCTACTTTGATGGTCCTGAAGTCCTGAAACTTCTACTTTGATGGTCTACCAAGTTCCCACAGAGATATAATTATTCAAAGCTAAACACTAATGACAACATCAAAATGATCATGCTTGTTTCCAAGATAAAGTGCATGCTCTGTTGTTGACTGCAGATTGAAGCTTGCGGGATAGGTCAACCATTCCATGGAGTGACCAGCTTTTGTGTGGATGAGGATGTCGCAACTCAGCAGATTCGCTGTGGCCATGATCTCTGCATCAGTTGCCCAGACTCCATCATGAGAGATGCCAGAAGTGCTCACATATTCACTATCATTCCAGTTCAAATAGTCCTGTAGTTTCTCTGTCAAGTCAGTGTTCATGTGGTGGATAACTTTCTTTCTAAGAAGGGAGTGGTTGTCCTCTGATCCTGTCAGGATGTAGCTGATGGCCCCGAAGTAGCAGTTCCCATCACCTTTGGTTTTATACATACGCCGTGGATGCCCAAGCTCCCTTGTGCGTCCACAGTACACAACCTTTACAAATGAAAGGCCAAGAGTGGTGCTAAGATACTTTCTTACAGAACTTGGTAGTGGGTTGAAAGTCTTCATCTGCTGGCATCTCTGTGAGATGTTGATGTCATCATTGTCTGGTCCCTCACATGGTCTTTTGAGTGTCTTCTGCTTCAGGCTGTCATTTGCAGAGTCACTAGGATAATCATCATGGGACTTGGGTGCCTTCCTTGGCCTGAGTCCTGTGGGTCTCTAGGTCAGGTTATAAGTGAGGTGCCCTCGGAATTGGGGCTTCCCAAGAGTAAAAGGCAGCGCCTCTGGCAACAGAAGGTGGTTCTCTCTGGTTATTGGGGAAGTATCTCTCTTAGTAGGAAAAGACAGCAGCCCCAGAAAGCCGGCCTGGGGGGTTAATCTGGCCTGGGGGGGTTATTCTAGCCTAGGCCAGAGTAACCCCGGGGTTACTGTAGCCTAGGCTACAGTAGGCCAGAATAGGCCCTCCGGGGTTATTCTAGGCTAGGCCAGAGTAACCCGGGGTTACTCTGGCCGGGGGGTTAATCTGGCCTGTTACACCGGGTCCCCCGTAGCCACCAGCAAGGGATTGGGGGTTAGGGTAGCTGACCCAGGTTGGGAAACTCCTGAAGCTTTGGGGATAGAGCCTGGGGAGGACAGGGACCTCAGTGGGGTACTAGGCCAAAGAGTCCACCCTCCAAAGGATCCATTTTCTGCAGGGAGACTGATCCCCATAGTCTGGAGACAACCTTCAATTCTGGGAGATCTCCAGGTCCCACCTGGAGGATGGCACCCCTAGTTCTACTTTACCCCCAGAGACAGAGCCTTTTTAGTTGCGGCACCTTCTTGTGGAGCTCTGTCCCAACAGTGGCGCCAGGCTCGTTCTTGAGTTCTTGAGTTTTCTCTACCAGGCAATAATATTTTAATTTCCCCAGGCCTTTTGCAGATTCTACTGATTTCCCCTTGGCCTTTCTTGGACCAGAAGCCCTCCAATGCAGGAGTTCATGCATGAGGCCCGGTTTCAACCTCTGGTAGGGCTGCCATCCTCCAGGTGGCACCTGGAGATCTCCTGCTGTTAGAATGGTTCTCCTGGAACAATTCAGATCCGTTCCCCTGGGGAAAATGGCTGCTTTGGAGGGTGGGCTCTCTGACAATATACCCTCTCCCCAAACCCTGCCATCCCTAGGCTCCGCCCCCCCCCAAATCCCCAGGTATTTCCCAACCCAAAGCCAGCAATCCTAACCTCTGGCATCTCAAGTCAAGAACTTCAGGTTGCAGAGTTGGGGGACATTCTTTCCCGAAGCCTTCAGAGACCGGCTGTCCATCAGAACCCAAGGCAGAGTGTTCCTGTCCATGTGCATCGCACAAGCCAAGACCTCTGGCTCACCAGATGCTGCCCCAGTTCAAACAAAGTATTAACGTTATTCTCACATCCATTCAAAATCTAGACACTCATTGGCATGATTTTTGACTTGCCAAAGGCAAAGGAAGCGGAGGTTAAGCCAACGGGTATTATGTGTGTGATAATCACTGTGTATTACAGTCAGCACTGTGTGCAATGTTTCAAGTAGCTTGCCTTCTGCAGTCTCAGCAAGCCGCAAGCAATTCCATTTTCAGTTGGGTTGCCGGCTCTGGTTTTGGAAATTCCTGGAGATTTGGGAGGGGGGTGGAATCGGGGGAGGGCAGGGTTGGTGGAGGGGAAGGACCGCAGTGGGTTATAATGCCATAGAGTCCCCCTTCCAAAGGGGCCATTTCGTCCTGGGCATTGATCTCTGTCACCTGGAGTTCAGTTGTCAGCCCAGGAGACAACTGGGGCAAGTGATGCTCTGTATTCTTGGTGCTTGGGAGGGGAGGCAACAGTGGGAGGAGCTTCTAATGTCCTATCCCCACTGGTGGACCTCCTGATGGCACCTGGTATTTTTGGCCACTGTGTGACAGAGTGTTGGACTGGATGGGCCACTGGCCTGATCCAACATTGGCTTCTCTTGTGTTCTTAGGTTCTTACGAGATCTCTTTCTCGCCCCCCCCCCCACTTTGTCCTCAAAATCTTGCAGGCCAGTCTGATTGTAGGTCTGCTTTCTTGCCAGCGTTGTACTCCCATCCATTTCGACTGGCACCAAACAAAAGTTCAACAAAAAGTTGTGTGTTCGGTGCACCCCCCTCCCTAACAAATACTGGGAAAGAACAACATAATTTACACAAAGGTTACTTTAAAAAGTGGGATCAGCCTCACATTATGGGAAAGAGACATATTCACAGAGGTCTATGACCGAAATGTGTGCCGCAGCAGAATCTCCCTTGTTCTGCGGCATCACAACTGGCCAGTGAGTTAATTTGTGGCAGCAATTTAACAGATGGATTTCACTGCTCCTTTGAAAAAAGCCAAGGGGAGCAACTTGTAAAGATTGGATCCTAACGACACCAAAGCGGTCTCTATTAAGCCCTAACGTGCCATTTCACCTTGGCTAAATCTTCTTCATCCTTATCTCCATCGGCCAGAACAACCTACATCAAACCACAGCTAAATCTAAGATGTGAAAATGATACACGGGAAGCAGGTGCTTGTGGGAGACTGTTGACACTGCTGAAGTTTATCAGAGAAGGATCAATAAGAATTTCAAACAGGATGGATGTTTGATATTTCAGGGAGGGTCGGTCACAGAAGCAACCTCAGGCTATCCGTCTTATTGTGCATTGTTTGTGCAAAGCAACGTTTTCATAGGGCCGTTCTAAAAATGTGTTCCTTGCAGGACAGAAACATGTTATGGCTGCTACTGCATCCTAGTTACTGGCTACCACTGCCTACTACCTCTTGTTTTCTTCCATAGAGAGCCATCCACAGAATTTTGGAAGCCTGACTAACCACCACAGAGCATGTGTCACTTGTGCAGGGAAGTGCCCTTGCGCTACCAAGATTACAACTTGCGCTACCAATTCATACCACTTTATGTACCTATTTCTTTCTTTCTTTTTTGAGCCCTTTCACAGTTGGGGGCTTGGATCCAACCAGCTTTTCCAATGAAAACAATGGACCAAAACAAAGTCTATAATGAGGATCATGGGACTGGCGTAGATAAAAGCCACGTGGGACGAGGGGTATAATACAAAAGGGCAGGGGTCATTTCGTAGAAAAAGAGGTGCAGGAGCTCATTAGCATAACTCATTAGCACAACTCATTTGCATATGCCACACCCCCTGACCTCACCGGAGGTGTGTCAGAAGGCAACACCCACCGCTCAGACTCCACTGGACTGTTTTGGATTGCTAGCTATTGGGGGGGGGAGGGGAACGTGCAGATCTGTCCTCGCAGAGGAGGGAGAGCTTGCACCTGAATAAAACTTGGTCTTAAAGGTGACACTGGACTGTTTTGGACCGGCCGGCCGGGGGAAGCTCTGCAACTTATTTGACTGCTTCTTGCTCTGACTGAGGGCTGCTGGGAGCAGGGGGTGGGGCTTGTTGCATGTGCCCGCCCCCTGGGCTCTTTACTGCCGGAGCTCCGCTCCTGTGCGCTCCTGCAGGAAATGACCCCTGCAAAAGGGAATAGAAGAAGAGATTGGATTTATACCCCGCCCTTCACTTGGAGTCTCTGAGTGGCTTACAAACTCCTTTCCCTTCCCCTCCCCACAACAGACAACCTGTGAGGTAGGTAGGGCTGAGAGAGCTCTTTCCAGAACTTTCCTTGAGAGAACAGCTCTGACAGAACTATGGCTTGCCCAAGGTCACCCAGCAGCTGCAAGTGTAGGAGTGGGGAATCAAACCCGGTTCTCCCAGATTAGAGTCCGCACACTTAACCACTGCACCAAACTGGATAGGGCAAGAGAGAACAAAATTGTTGGCTGTATCCAGCCCATCATTTCCAAGATCTGGTAGTGTTTCAGTGCCATTTTGCTGACATCCCAGAACCACAGAGCCCCTCATTTCACTATGTAGCCCAAACTCTCCCATTGTCTTCACTCTTGAAAAGTACGCAGAGAGGCGAGTGATTTCAGCAAGCGTACTTTATTAGTGAAGAACAGGACATCTTTAGCCGGCTCGCAGGCCG
This sequence comes from Gekko japonicus, assembly GCF_001447785.1. Classification (NCBI taxonomy): domain Eukaryota; kingdom Metazoa; phylum Chordata; class Lepidosauria; order Squamata; family Gekkonidae; genus Gekko; species Gekko japonicus. Next base: position 703,745 of record NW_015169802.1, on the reverse strand, counting down.
ATTTATAGTCCCCGTGAAACCACCACCCAGAACACAGCCCCACATCCCAATAGGTTATTTACAGTGGCCGAGAGTTCCATAGGCTCTCGGCCAGGAACCTAGCCCTCGGATAGGTGAAGGCTAGGAACCGCTTAGTCCTTTGTTTTGTGGAACGAAGCTCGACGTTTGCGCTTGACCGTGTGGAGCCCAACCCGGCCACGCGGTCAGACTGGATACATTACAACTCTGAATGGGGGTGAAAGAGGGAACACATCCCCATTACCTGGGCATTCAATCAAGTACTTGCCTGTAATAAATTTGATGGCTGTATTGAAGGAACACTTTTGCCCCAGTCTACTTCTCGACATGCCCACTTACAGAGTGGATGGCAAGGCGTGTTTGCATTTGGATGTGCTTCCCACTGACAGTAAGGCAGTGTGGATGGATGACATCTGCATATGGGTTTAGATGTCTTCCATCAGCATAGCATTACTTAGAGTGAGATGTGCATTGGGACCCCCATCCACAATTGGCACCAGCTCAGGTTTTACAAAGTGGGAGTGGGTTCTGGGAATGTTGACCCGGTGGCTTTGGCAATTGAGCTGTTTGGCAATGGAGCAATTAACATATGGAATTCACTGCCACAGGAAGTGGTGGCAGCTACAGGCATAGACAGCTTCAAGAGGGGAGTGTATAAACATGTGGCGCAGAGGTCCATCAGTGGCTATTAGCCACAAGGTATAGATGGAATATTATGTCTGGGGCAGTGATGCTCCGTATTCTTGGTTCTTGGGGGGGGCAACAGTGGGAGGGTTTCAGGAGTTCTGGCCCCATTGGTGGACCTCCTGATGACACCTGGGTTTTGGCCACTGTGTGACAACAGAATGTTAGACTGGATGGGCCATTGGCCTGATCCAACATGGCTTCTCTTATGTGCTTATGTTCATTCCCAGACACTCAAACCCTTTTGAACTAGTCTGCACTCTTACCCAGAAGGCCAAACATAATCTTAACAAAGGCGGATAGGAATATAGGAGCAGCTGTGTTGAATCAGGCCAAAGTTCCATCTAGTCCACCTTCCTGTTATACACAGTGAATAAACAGACCTGGATAGCCCAGGCTAGCCCAGTCCCATCAGATCTCAAAATCTAAGCAGGATTAGTACTTCGATGGAAGACCACAAAAGAAGTTCAGGGAAGCTACGGAGAGGCAGGCAATGGCAAACTACCTCTGTTCTGGGGTCGCCATAAGTCAGCTCAGGGCTTTTTTTGTAGAAAAAGCCCAGCAGGAACCCATTAGCATATCAGGCCACACCCCTGACAGTACAGCTCATTTGCATATTAGGCCACACCCCCATGTTACCAGGAGTGTGGTTATCCAGCCACACCCACCTTTTGCTTCTTATTCTGTTTACCTTGTTTGTTGTCCAAACCCAGGTCTTTTTTTGTAGCAGGAACTCCTTTGCATGTTAGGCCACACACCCCTAATGTAGCCAATCCTAATGAGTTCCTGCTGTTGGGTGTGGCCTATTATGCTAATGAGTCCCTGCTGGGCGTGGCCAACTTGGAAGCCAGCTGGAACTCCATTCCTGTGTGTTCCTGCCCCAAAATAGCCCTGAGTCAGCTGCAACTTGATGGCACCTTCCACCCACCAGATGCCCCAGAAGGCCTGTCAGTAGAACATGGAGGCCAAAGCCTTCCCTTGTTATTGTCCCCTCCAGCGTTGGCATTCAGAGGTTTACTGCCTCTTCACAAGGAGGTTCCATTTGGTCATCATAGCCAATAGCCATTAATGGATCTCTTGTCCATGAATTTGCTTAGTCCTTTTAAAAACCAACTGTGATGCACAATCAGTATCATGGATTGGAAGAGCTTCTGGACACCCCCCTCCCCCCAACCCATTGTGGGAAAGGGGCAGAGGTCATTTCGGGGGGATCGCGGGGGATCGCAGTTCCCCCGGGTGAGGTACGGGGGGCGGGGCACATGACAAATCCCCGCCCCCTGCTTCCGGCCGCCCCTCTTCCGGCCCTTATTCAGCCAGGAGGAGGCAGGAGAAGAGGGAGGGTAAGTTGCTTCCTCCCTGCCTCTCCCCACCCCTGCCTGACTGGGGCCAGGGAGGGCCTTCGCAGGGCTTCCTTGCACTCCCGCCGGCCTTGCAGGTCCACCGCCGGGCCCCTCATGGGGCTCCGCAGTGGAGCTGCAAGGCCAGCGGCGGCGGCCGGGACCGTTGGGGGCGGGGTGTGTGGCCTTATGACACACTTCCGGTGATGTCAGGGGGTGTGGCATATGCTAATGAGTTATGCTAATGAGTTCCCCTAGCTCTTTTTCTACGAAACAACCCCTGGAAAGGGGTACAGTGGGAAATGTTTACTATGCCTCTGTGAGTGAGAATATGAGCCAGTCAAGCATCGCAGCATTAACTAGTCTTCTTAACTATGTAGACCCATAGCCACTACAAGCCAGCTTGGTGTCATGGTAAAGAGTGCTGGACTCTAACCTGGAGAACAGGGTTTGATTCCCCACTCCTCCACATGCAACTAGCTGGGTGACCTCGGGCCAGTCACAATATCTCTCAGTCCTCTCTCAGCCCCGCCTGTCTCCTAACAAGGTGCGTGTTGTGGTGAGAGGAAGAGAATGTGATTGACAGCTGCTTCAAGACTCCTTAATGCAGAGAAAAGCGGAGTATACTCTTCTTTATATGAACATGAGGCCTGAAGGAAACATTCTAGAAGACTGATCCAAATGGTACAAACACTACATCCAAGCAGAGGTTTTGACCCACCTTCGGATGAGTTTCTGCAATCACTGAAAACTGATTGGGGGGGGGGGTATTTGTTTGGCAGCCTACCAAAAATGTTTTCCTCTGCTTGTCTGTATTTTCAATAGCTTGACTGACTGTACTAGCAGCATAATTACATAATGGTACTACAACAGGCCGGTTGTAATCACAGGGTGTCATTGGCTGACTCAGCCCGTGTGATTTATGCGTTGGTGCTCACTGATGTAATGACATAATGGGCTACAACTCAACATTTCTTCATGGAAGTATACATCACAGCATTAACTAGGACCGGTTTCACACAAGAGCTGCGCCGCGGTCACACCTCCCTTTGCCCCACTTCTATTGGTCAATTTCCCACTCGAAGCCGCGCGGCCGCATTTTGACCCACAGCTTCGCCCAATTTTCCCCACAGTTTCGTGATCCTCAAAAAACAGATTACCCCCATCAATGTTAATGTTTTGTATGTATGTGTTCATGTTTGTATGTTGTATTGTTTTGTGATGGAGAAACTTAATAAAATTCTGCCCTTAGGGGCAGTTTAAAAAAAAGAAAAAGAAAATGCAGTTGTGCACATGTGCAAAGAACAGCAAAAAAATAAAGCACGCCTGACCATTCCATCTGATCGATCAAATATGGGGTGAGCCCACAGCAAAGCAGATTTTGATGGGATGTCTGATCAAACCTCTCCATGTCAAAAAAAATTGGATGAAAGCAGAAGCACGCCCCGACCATGCTAAGTGGCACATCTGACCACAGCCAAAGTTGAGAATGCCTGTTAAGGGCCAAAATATATAGCAAAGGGGATGTTAACCTCTGAGGAGAATTGGAGCCCAGTGAGAGAAAATGGGGGGAAGTGATGACAGAAGGATAAGATTATTTCAGTACTGTGAACTGCTAACACTTTACTTTGCAATAGTTCTTCTTTGGAAACCCCAAGGCAATGAAATGGTTCCAGATTTATTTTAGCCTCAAAGTGAAGGAGAAGACAGATGTGCCACACAGAGTTTGCCATGTTGGAATAGTGCTTGGTAGCGCCCATGCAGTGCCAAGTTTACAGCATGCACCATCAGTCATGGCCACCATCAGGGGTCATTTCCTGCAGAAGCACACAGGAGCGGAGCTCCGGCAGTAAAGAGCCCAAGGGGCGGGCACATGCAAGAAGCCCCACCCCCTGCTCCCAGCAGCCCCGGGCCATGAGGAGCAAAAAGCAGACCGCCTTTCCTTCTTTCCCTCCGTCTTTCCTTCTCTCCCTCTTTCTTTCCCTTTCTGTCTTTCCCTCCTTCTTTCCTTGTCTTTCTTTCCCTCCTCCTTTCCTTCATTTCTGCACAGATCTGCACATCCCCCCCATAGCTAGCAATCCAAAACAGTCCAGTGGAGCCTGAGCAGTGGGTGTTGCCTTCTGACACACTTCTGGTGATGTCAAGGGGTGTGGCTTATGCAAATAAGGTACGCTAATGAGCTCCTGCACCTCTTTTTCTACGAAATGACCCCTGGCCACCATAATGCTCTCTACCTTTATCGTACCACTAAGGAACGGGGCCTGCCCGAACCAGCAGGCAAATCCAGGGCTTTTTGTGCTACAGTACTCACTGGTACTGAGCACCAGCACCTTTTTCAGGCCCAGCAAATCAACGATAGAAGAGTTTGGTGCACATTTGGAAAGGCAAGAAGAAGTAAAATCAAAATGTCCCCAGACGTACTATGAACTTGTAAGGATAGGCAAGCCACAGCTTCTTCGTGTCAGGCTGTTTTTTATACCCTGGAGATAATACTGATCAAGGGTGCCCAAAGTGGTGCCCGTGGGTGCCATAGAGCCTGGCAACAGCTTTTCTGGTGCCCACAAGGGGTCATTTCCTGCAGGAGCGCACAGGAGCGGAGCTCCGGCAGTAAAGAGCCCAGGGGGCAGGCACATGCAACAAGCCCCACCCCCTGCTCCCAGCAGCCCTCAGTCAGAGCAAAAAGTAGCCAGGTAAGTTGCAGAGCTCCCCCCGGCCCCCTGGTGCAAAACAGTCCAGTGGCACATTTAAGACCAAGTTTTATTTAGGTACAAGCTCTCCCTCCTCTGCGAGGACAGATCTGCACGTTCCCCCCCCAATAGTTAGCAATCCAAAACAGTCCAGTGGAGCCTAAGCGGTGGGTGTTTCCTTCTGACACACTTCCGGTGATGTCAGGGGGCATGGCATATGCAAATAAGTTATGCTAATGAGTTATGATAATGAGCTCCTGCACCTCTTTTTCTACAAAATGACCCCTGGTGCCCACCAAGTATTTTTAAAAAGTGAGAGGCACCAGGTAGGTAGAAGCCCAATAAGGTTTCAGACTGAATACTGGAGATCTGACTGGCTGTACAGATTTTTTTTTAAATGTTGCTTTGCCAGCAGCCGACTTAGTCCAGGAGGGCGGGGTAGAAATTTAATAAATCAAATTTTAAAAATCAAGCTGCCACCACAGCGCAAGGATTTGCGTTACGCTACTGGGGTTAAGCTGTGGCAATCGTTTTGTGGTTGGCTCCACCTCCGGCAGCAGCCATTTTGTGGCAGCCATTTTGTTGCCATGCCCACCATGCTGTGTCAGAGTCCCAGAGGTACCCACAGGCTCAAAAAGGTTGGGGACTCCTGTTGTAAGGGTTGTCAGATAACGGCCTGTCTCCAACCACACCATTAAGAAAAAAATCAAGTACCCTTTTCTTAAAGGGAGCCGCAGCAACTCCTCCGCTTCTGCTGAGCCCTCCCAAATGATGTTCCCGCAGGTTTGTGGCAGTGGGATATTTGGTTAATACGGTTCGGCTCAATTTTATTGCATAGGGCCAGTGGCCATTACAAGCGGTAGAATATAACATACAATAAAGTACAATATAGTAAAATTAGATTAAGACACTAGGAAAGTTGCATTTCAAAACTTATTTTGTGAAAAAAAGGAAAACCTCTCAGAGAGTCCGATCAGACGGCTCTTTAGATCCGTATGAGGTACGATTGCCTCACGGATCTAAAGGTAGTTTCCAGACACAAACATCTGGGAAATGTCCCTCTTCCGTGGGCATCCTGTTTTGCCACGTTTCGGAGCCATACTGAAAAGATAGCACTTTAAATCTGGGGTTTTCGGTTACCTGCGGGACAACTGCGGACTTTCACCCGTCTGGTCGTTCCACCAGCGCGCAATCCTCCTGTCGGGGTGGTCTGACGTCAGGCCATCCCGAGCGGGTGCCATTTTAAAAAATCTCTACACATGCGCGGATCAGCAAGGATGTGCTGTCACGCCTATGCGCATGCGCAAAAAGTTTTTAAAAAACCCACCACGCATGACTCCTTCAGTGGATGCCATCTAGACAATCCACAACGGAGGCAGCGCGCGGTAAGGTGATTCACCAGGGGGTTGTCTGGTCGTGCTACGATGGATTTAAAGGATTGGGATAAAATTCAAGGGGGCATAATGACGGGATTAGCTGCCCGTCTGAACGCACCCTAAGATGTTGAATACTAACTACATTCTTAACTAGACTATACTGGCACTAACTTGGCTTGAATTTTCTTTGCTGCTAAGGCAAAAATGGCAAGCTTATATGAAACCGCTGGCTCCACATCTGCAAGTAAAAATACAGCTTTTCCCTTCACAGTGCTGAGGCCTAAATTGGCCAGGATTGTACCTAAGAATCTCTTTCTTGGGACTGAATAAAGTGGACAGGCCAACAGATAACGGCACAGGTCTTCAGGATCTGGGCCTCCACATATGCAGAGGCGCTGAACAACCGGCGTTTGGGTGTAGCGGCCTTCAAGCATAGCTGTTTGCATTGTTTGAAAGTGAGTGGATGTAAAAGCTGAACGTAATGTAAAAAAGGAAATCTGGGACAGATATTGTGCCCTAAGACGATCCAATTTAATTGATTTATACCAGGTTGAAAATTTGGTTGCTAATATGGCTTGCCTATCTAAAGCAGCATCACGTGTGTATATAGCAGAGTTTTGCCCAGTCATAGAAGCGTGGTACTGAGTGCAGTACATAAATCTCCCAAGAAGTAAATTGCAGAAAAAAGGTAAACTTACATTTATTTAAGTAGATCCAGTTCACATTCAGGTTGCAGTCAAAAGGAGAGGGAGAAGTCTAATCTAAAGAGTCCTTTCCCTATCACAGACGGCCAGCTTGTCTGGCATCATGTGTGTGGGGGTATGAGGGCATTGTACCTGCAGGAGAGATCTGCAGAGACCTGGTCTCCATGGAAGGCCATGTGAAGAGAATGAGAGGACAGAGAGAACAGAGAGACTAGGGGTCAGAGGGCAGCTCCCAGGTTTAGACAAAGAGAGGCATCTCATTCAAGGAGATAACACCTTCTGGGTGTGGTCAGACCGCGTGCTGAGAGCGGGTTAAACTGCTCTGGTTCTAACCAGATTATATTTGATCTGGATAATCGCAATCACCTCCCTTATCCCGCCTCACCGCACAGTCACGTCACTCCCTGGCATCTACACTGCTGATGCACGGGAGCGTGTGTTGGCGGGTTTTTTTTAAAAAAAAATCCTCAGTTTGTGCATGCGCATAGGTACCCCTCTGTAGAAGGGGGGGAACTATCATGGCGCATGCGCAGAACCACCAGTGTGAATCAATCCAACCCCCTCCAACAAAAGACCTGAACTCATCTAAACGTTAAAACAAGTAACCGTTTAAATGTCGGTTTTCTAAACGCGGTATGGGAGCTCTGCCTATGCACACACCGCCAACGCATTTAAAAAATGGTGGGCAAAAAGTGAAAGCCTCGAGCAGCTTTCTAGCGGGGAGGGGGTTTAAACCGGAAGTGGCTTGACACCGCAGGAGCGATCAGACTTCAGAAAAGTGCAGCTGGAACTGGAGAATCTGGAAAACACCACTTTGGGACCTGGTATCAAAATACTCCGGGTTAAAGTGGTTTTGAGACAGAAAGCGACGGCTGGGGACGGGAGGCAGATATTGACTATGTGATCGCACAGATAAAATCCATTTCTGAGGTGGGGCGAAAGTGGACTAAACGGCCCGTCTGACCGCACCCACACACACTCAGGGTGCGTTCAGATGGGGCATTTCTGCCGGCATAAACTGTACCGGTTGGAATCGGTGCAGTTTATGCCGGCAGAAACGCGATCACACTTACCTCCCTCACAGCAGAATCCATCGCAATACGCCCATCCACACTCGTCTTCGGTTTGGGTTTTTTTACTTAGTTTGTGCATGCGCATGGGCAGCCATCCATAGAATGGCGATCCTCGCACACGTGCAAAAAACCCTGTCGTACATTTAAACTTTAAAGGTAAGGACTTACCTTTAAAGTTTAAAGAGCCCAGTAGCCTCCCAGAGGTCCCGGACGCCTCCGAAATGCTACAGTAAGGCCCTTTTCTTTTTTATATATACAAACGGCAGGGCGAAGCTTCGCCCAAGCGCATATCGCCGTCCTTTAAAAAAAATGGTGGGAGAAAATCGGAAGCCTCAGGCTTCCGAACAGAAGTAGCTGTGCAACGGTGGAGAGCGATCAGACGGCGAGGTACAGTGTTTACAACCGTTGCACTCAGGATACCACCACTTGGGGACCTAGTGGCAGAGTGCAATGGTGTAAAGGGCTTTACACCGGTGAGGGACAGGAGGCAGATGTTCGCCGTCTGAACGCCGGTAAGTACAACGATTGCATCCGGCACCTATACCGATGTAAAGCCCCCGTCTGAACGCACCCTCAGAGTGATGCAGTACCCCCAATGTTCCCGGCATGCTGAGTCACTCACTCCAACGAGTGGACCCTCAGGAACAGCCAAGTGGAGATCTGCAGAGGGAGGGAGGAATAGATAGAAATCAGAGCCATCTTACATATATGTACTGGCAGCCCCCTTTTGAACAAAAAAAGCACCCGGGTAAATCAGATGGCCATCAATGGATTTCCCCATTCATACTGGTCTCCAAAGAGGGTCTGTTACTCAAGTGCAAAGAACTGCATGCTCTACTACACTTTATGACTGTGCTTCTGGACAGACAGAAACTTTGGAGCATCGCTTACCAGAACGTGGTACTTTTTTTGCAGTATTAGGGATTTGGGAATTACTCCTCTTTTCCGCAGTAATGAGGGTCTGTCAACACCAGATAAGGTTAAGAAACCCTTGGCAGGCATGGATTTAGGAGTTCCGTTGGCTGTAGCCAAATGTTTTGCTCACGTAATTAAATCCAAAGGACCTCAAGCACAGTAGCTGGTTGGTTATTTAAATCATTTATTTTTTTCATTGTATCCAGTGTGACATTGCTCGAGACCAGTGTTCCCTCTAAGCTGAGTTAGAGTGAGCTAGCTCACAGTTTTTTAGCCTCCGGCTCACACATATTTGTCTCAGCTCAGGAAGGATGGCTCCAGAGCAAACTAATTTATGCAGCAGCCAAATTGCTCGCTCAGAACTTTAATACCAGTAGCTCACAAAGTAGAATGTTTGCTCACAAGGCTTCACAGCTGAGAGGGAACATTGCTCGAGACCTGTAGGCTAAATGAGCGGTCTCATTAAAGGGAAGGTACTCTGGCATTGTGACTGCATTGCTCATTCCCACGCTCTGCATCTAAATCCTGCCCCAAATCTCAGTGGTGGAGCCAAATGGGTTTGCCGGGACACCAGCGTATTCTCCTAAGTAACCACGGCCCACTTTTCTGAGTCACATTACAGCGGGAAAGTTTCTGGGCACCAGCTACTTGAGCAGACACCCCACACCGATGTTGTGTATTCGCAACTCAGCTGGGCAGGAGACTCCTTCATCCATTTGTCCCTAATTCACTGCAGACTCCTTTGTCGCATTCAGCACTGGGAGGTAAAAATTCACAAAGTTCCCTGCTGGCTGGTGCTTGAGATGGGAAACGTTTTGGTGTAGTGGTTAAGAGTGCGGACTCTGATCTGGGAGAACCGTGTTTGCTTCCCCACTCCGCCACATGCGGCTGCTGGTGTGACCTTGGGTCAGTCACAAGTTCTCTCAGAGCTGTTCTCATGAGCAGTTCTTGGGAGAGCTGTCTCAGCCCCACCTACCTTACAGGGTGTCTGTTGTGGGGAGAGGAAGGGAAGGAGATTGTAAGCCGCTCTGAGACTCCTTCAGGTAGTGAAGGGCGGGGTATAAATCCAATCTCTTCCTCTCTCGGACCTTCCCCCCCCCCCATTTGCTCCAGATGGAGTCCAAGGAGGAAGAAGAGAAAACGAATGAGCAAGGAAGGAAAGGGAGGAAAAAACAGGGGAGAAAAGGAGGAAGGAAGACCGAGAGCTTGAACCAGTATCTGATTTACCAGCATGCGTGCTTGTGGACCAGCAGCATGTCTGGGGGGGAAATTCTGCATACCTAGAACAGACATTTCCTGGTTGGTTGGTTTAGACAAAACATTTGCCGCTCCTCCAGCAACCTGTTTGAGATGGTTTAAAGTGCAACCAAAATGACAAAGCAATCAAAACAGCAAGACGTAACATCATAAAATACATGTTCCACAGTCTAAAAATGCAGTTCCTGTTCCTATCGCTCTTTTAAGATCAATAGCCACCCTGAGCCTGCTTTGGTAGGGAGGGGCAGGGTATAAATCGAATAAATAAATAAATAAGAGCCAGTTCACATAACCACGTGCATCACTCAACTCCTCTTTTCTGCTCATGACTGTGCCTGAACACATGACGCAGTGTTCCCTCTAAGCTGAGTCAGTGTGAGCTAGCTCACCGTTCTGTAGCCTTCAGCTCTCACATATTTGCCTTAGCTCAGGAAGGCCGGCTCCAGAGCAAACGGATTGATGCAGTTGCCAAATCTCTCGCTCACAACTTTAATGCCAGGAGCTCACAAAGTAGAATTTTTGCTCACAAGACTCCACGGCTTAGCGGGAGCATTGCACATGAACTGCTTCTGTGATGAAGCAGTGCCCTTCGGAAGATATGAGGTTTTATGAAAATGCCCATTGATGGGACAGTCTCACATGCAGGTCTCCGTGTTTGTTGTGCAGAGATCACATGGTGCACGGGTGAATCTGCCCTGACCAAAACAATCTTAGGTGAGATATTCCAGCAAACTCCAGGTAAGAGGCTTCCTCATTCGACTAGCTCACACTGTATGATTCTATTGTTACAATAAGAATTGCCGTTTTTCTTTGTCAAATTAGGGCGGGGATCCTCTTCCACAGTGGCCCCTTCTCGAGACGCTCCCACGGCGCGCAACACTGTGATGGCTACAGCAGCTGGTCTCCGCCCCATTGGTTCCGACGACACACGCTGTCACGTCGCTGCACCTCCTGGGCCAATCTCTACCTGGATCGTTCACTGCTCCACCGCTGGGCTGCTGCCATGTTCGCTGGCTCGCCCTCGCTGCTCGCCGCCTCCACTCAGGCATTGCTCAGCCACCACCACTGCTTCACCAATCCACTGGAAGGAGGGTGCCCCCCTGCCCCTAGGAGCAGGTACCCATTTATCTACTTGTTTAAGGCTTTCAAACCGCTGGGTGGGCAGGAGCTGGGACAAGGACCGGGAGCTCACCCCAGCCACGGTGGGACTCGAACAGCCTTGTGGCTGTTCATTGATAGTTTTATTGCAGGCATTTACAGCCTGTGCCACCACTGTACAACTTCTTGTACAACTTGTGCAACTTCATGTGTTCAAATGCCATGGGTGTTTAGTTTAGTTTTGTTATTACGGTCTTAAGACCAGCATACAGTGTAAACATAACATGAGAAAGGGGGGGGGGACAGAGATAATATTCCAAATAAGAATCTAAATTTAAAGACTTCTGGCCACGGGGAAGCGAATGGCGGTTGCACTCTCGAGACTCTCTCGGAGGCGAATCGCCCACGTGCGGTTGGGGGGGGCTCCGCACAAGCAGAGACCCTAGGAGCCTTAGTGCAAAGGCTCCGGACCAGGGGGCGCACCGGGGAGTTGCCTCTTTGCCGACCCGCTGGTCGGGAATTTGAGGCTTTCCCCATGCCCCAGAGGCCCCGCTGCATTGTGCCCTGAGGGGACCTAGCAATGCCACCAGACTTACCGAAGTGATGGAGCGATAAGGCAATTACAAGAGACAGAAAAACTGCTGCAAACTGTGAGTGGATGATCGAAAAACCCTAAGAGCGTTCCCTTCCCCCTCGGAGAAAACGCAGGGAGGAGGGCGGGCAGCCCCCCCCACAATAAAGTGAGACTGTGTTTGATTGCGAGAAGAAGGGGGGAGTGAAAAGTTACCTTTTGGGGAATTCATTAAAGCAAAGAAGAGGGATTCATTCCCAAGCCGCGCGGCATGGACTTTAAAAAAGTAAACAAAAAAGTCAAGATGTCGGGGCCAAAAAGAGACAAAGAGAAGGAGAAGCAAGCGAAGAGGCAGGCGGGAACTTCCGGTCCTAGCCCCCGCCTTTCAGAGCTAGCTGCCACTCAACCAGAAAAGGAGATGCTTCGCCCTCTGCTGGATCAAATGCAGAAAATCAGCCAAACGTTAGTAAGCATGGAAAGTGTTCTCAGCAGTCAACAGACACAATTGACAGATACAGCTAAGAAGATGGAGGAGATTGCAAAGAAATGTCTGGTATCAACAGAAGATACACAAAAAATCAAGAAGAAGGTCAATAAAATGGAAAAAAAACAAGAAGTACAAGATAACAAGTTACTGATGCTACAAATGGAAAAATCGAACTTAACTCTCCGATTTCAAGGAATCCAGGAGGTTGAGAAGGAAGATCTCAGAAGCATATTAGCAGATGCTTTGGCGCCACTGACGGGCAGTGAAGCGGATAAGTTAAGCGAAGAGATGGATTTGGTCTATAGAGCCTACTCCAACTTTACAAAGAAAAATAATCTGCCAGCTGAAGTGGTTGTTAAATTTACCAAACAACGCATCAGAGATCAAATTTTAAAAGCGGTATCAGCAATGCCCTTGAAGATTGGAGAACAGACCATAAGGATTTTAAAAGATGTACCATTTGAAATTCGTCAGAAGCAGAAGGTTTATAAAGGACTGACCACATTCTTGCAAAGTCACCAAATTAATTACAGATGGTTGATTCCAGAAGGGCTTGTCTTTAAATTTAAAGACAAGAGAGAAAAGATAGACTCCATTTTCAAAGCACAAGACTTTTTGAAGAGACACGCCAGTTCAGAGGACGAAGCAGAACTTGCTAAATGGAAGGTATTTAGCAGTGAAGAAGACAGCGGCCCAGAAGGAGGTGACAGGGAACCGGAGGAAAGAGGAGCGGTAGGAGGGGCTCCCTACAACTTGAGAGACAAAAAAGGCAAACACCCCAACATCTGAAGAACTTTTGAAAGCGCATTAAAAGACTATACTAATAATAACCCAAAAGGACATTACTAATATAGTTAACGTCTTTATTTTTTACAGGTAAAGAAGAAAGAAGATCGGCCATTCACAGACGAAGCCATAGAATGTATTAATACTAACAAAAGATTAATATACTAATTCAATCATCACTCACCACTTTTCTTAATCCCTCTACATACCCTCCTTTTTTTCTGAAAATTTTAAAAGCAATAAAATTATCTCCTTTTGAAGAGAGTTTTACTAAAAAAAAAAGAATCTAAATTTAAAAACGTTTAAAATGCAACTCCCGCAATCTAAGCATCAATGCTCAGAACTCAGCAACTGAACGTGTAATCTCTGCATTCTTATATGATAGGAGCCAATGAAGCCTCGCTTTATTTGTATTAATGTGACCAGGCATCCTAACAACTAATGGAGTAATAATTTTAAGATGAGCCTCTCTGTAAAATGGGCAACTGAAAAACATATGCTCTACCGATTCAACCCGGTGGATGCTGTACCGAGAGTGAGTGACAGTAGGAACTAAAGCATCCCACAAGTCGTTGTGGAGAGGGAAGCAGTTCTGGGGAACACCTGAACCAGAGGAGCAGTCCTTTTATCTTATCATTCTCAAACTCGCTCAATTCAAATAAAGTTCCTTTGGTTTGCACACTCCTGCCGCATCATTGAGGACATCTACGGCAGTAAATATGATAGGTCCATTCCTCTGAGATCAGACAGTTTGAGAAACTCTAGACCACGTCTCCCAGATCAGAATTTCAGTTGCAAAAGTACTGCCCTTCAGGTTTCTCATCAGAGAAGGAAGGACTTTAAAAAGAAAAAGAAATCCTCTTCCACCTTTCCTGCATAAATGGACAGGACTGCAGGACGCGTCATTGAAGAGTGTTCTTGTTTGGATCAAACGGCAGGAAGTCCATTTTAAAAGCGCCACGTCATCTTTCACTCTCGGTATCAAAATTGAATTGTTCAGAGGAGACGAAGTGCAACCGGAGCGGGTCCTACTTCTGCAGGTACCATTTTTCACACTGGCTTTCATCCGCTCGTCCAGAACCGCTTTCCGAGAGCCTTAGGAGAACTGAAGATGAATGCCTGTCTTTGGGACAATCTACAGAATCATCAGTTTCTGAAGCGTGTGAATCCTCTGTGACAGTCCTCGCCCCTTCAATGTAATCCAGACAAAGACTAGGCTTCCCGGGCTGTTTCTGGTACCATCAACACAATATCGAGTGGCCAAAAAAAGGGGGTGGGGGAAGCCCAGGTAACACATGACCCAGCGATGGATTTCATTTAACAATTTCCATTAACGGGGGCAGCCATTTCCTCTTATTATGCAGTGCCATGGATGTCCATGGGAGTTTGCTGAGAAACATAAGCCACAAAGGCAAGTCCCTGCCCTGAGGAAATTACAAGCTAAATTTTGACATGGGGAAGATGACAAGGGGGGGGGGGGAATGGCAGAAGAGGAACGGAAAGAATAAGAAGCTAGTGTTACGGCTTCTGATTTAAGGTCCGTTTGCTGCATACCAATGCATATTTTCAACCCATAAAAACGGCCAGATTTTAATGCGCACTTAAAAGGTTATGGCACAACAGATAGGATGAAATACATCCCATCACACTGCATTCCCAGAACGAACGTTAAGTGAGAAAGGAGTCGTAAAAGTGTGTCTGGAAGGACTTCCCAAGGGATCCCAAACCCCAAGTGCTGATGGATTGCCAACATGGCATAGCTAGTCAGGATCCTCTGCTTTCTCCGCAAAGAAAAGAGCCAGCACGGTGTAGCAGTTAGAGCCTCAGACGAAGATCCGGGGAAGACCCAGATTCACACCCCCACACTGCCATGGGAGCTTGCAGGGTGACCTTGGGCCAGGCACACTCTCTGAGGCTGACCCACCTCACAGGTAGGATTGTCAGCTCCAGAATGGGAAATACCTGGAGATTTGGGAGGAGGGGTGGAGCCTGAGGAGGGCAGGATTTGGGGAGGGGAGGGACTTCAATGGGGCATAATGCCACAGAGTCCACCTTCCAAAGTCGCCATTTTCTCCAGGTGAACTGATCTCTGTCGCCTGGAGGTCGGCTGTAATCCCAGGAAATCCCCAGCCACCTCCTGGAGGTTGGTGTTAGACAGGGCTTTTTTTTTGTAGAAAAAGCCCAGCAGGAACTCATTAGCATATTAGGCCATACCCCCATGTTACCAGAAGTGTGGTCCTCCAGCCACACCCACCTTCTGCTTCTTATTCTCTTTACCTTCGTTGTTGTCAAAACCCAGGGCTTTTTGCATGTTAGGCCAGACACCCCTAATTGTAGCCAATCCGAATGAGTTTCTGCTATTGGGTGTGGCCTGTTATGCTAATGAGTTCCTGCTGGGTGTGGCCAACTTGGGAGCCAGCCGGAACTCCGTTCCTGTGCGTTCCTGCCCCCCAAATAGCCCTGGTGTTAGAAGTGGAGGACTCTGTGCTGTCTCCTGTCTCAGACTTGAGAAGATGGCACCAAAGAGCTTAGACGGAGAGGTCAGGACACACAGAGCATCCTTCCCTTCCTGCTCTCTGAGCCTTTCCTTTGAAGTTGAATACTACCCTTAGGGGCAACTTCCTCTGCTTCTGCTCTCTCCGTTCTCACTCGCATGCGTACAGAAGGAAGTGGCATGATCTCTCCATCTTGCACCATGGAGGCTGGATATGCGTCCAGCATCCAACACCATCGCGTTAGAGTAGGTAATCTATACCTGCTCTTACCTGCACTCTCCAGCATATAATAAAAGTTGCTTATTCGTTTTTAGAACTGATTGCTGACTCCGTGTACCTTTGCAAGTCTGTTGCCACACCGAGCCCCAAGCTCCGCCGTGTTAAAGCCTTTGAGCGCTCTGCTATTTTTCTGTGGTTCCCTGGCAATGCCAAGTCCGGAGAATCCAACAGATGGCAACCCTACCCACAGGGTTCCCATGCAGCTCATATGCCAGAGGGGACCCTGTCGTAAGCCACTTTGGGCCCTCACTGGGGAGAAAAGGGGGGTGTATGCAGTCAATAAATAAAGACCCAGTTCCCAAAGAGGGTAGCTCCTGCACTGGATGCCACAGCAACACCACTCTCACCCACCAATCATGGAAGGGCAGTCAGACATGGAATAAGCCAACTGATGCACGGCAATGCTAGCCTGCCTTCCTGACATCACCCTGTTTCTGCCCACAGTATGCAACAAGGAACAAAGGCCACATGATAGCACCCGTTTCTGTAAGAAAGACTATG
The DNA here is from genome assembly GCF_001447785.1 of Gekko japonicus. Classification (NCBI taxonomy): domain Eukaryota; kingdom Metazoa; phylum Chordata; class Lepidosauria; order Squamata; family Gekkonidae; genus Gekko; species Gekko japonicus. The sequence goes on along the minus strand of NW_015169802.1, from coordinate 687,477 downwards.
GTGTGAAGGTCTCTCTCTCATCAGATTCGGGTTCCGATCGGGTGCCATCATCTCCTGCCGAACCCCTTTGCCTCTGGAGGTAGACAACAGAAGCCACCAACAGACTACTGGCTCCATTCCTCAGCAGCACAAGAGATGGCAAGCAAGCCCTTGTCAACACCAGCTGGCTGCAACAAGCAAAACAAACATGATTTATATGTCATCTATATACACCACGTATCATACTTGCCTGTATAACACTGATGCGCAAACATCATTGGGAAATACATACCTCCTTTACTTGGAACTGGTTGGCGGCATACCTTGCTTTGGGGCGACAAGGTATCTCGAACGGTCTCTGCGGCAGCCTTAATTACAGTGTACATTAAAGTGCTCCTGGAATGCCTTCCACCAGTGTGATTCTCTCAGATCCACTTCTCATTTCATTTGTATATCGAAAGGCTCCCAGATTCGCCCTGCAAAGAACGGCGAAAAGGCCCTTTGCCTCGAAGTAATCCATTCCATTTTTACAGATCTGCTTGGTCTCGCTATTTTCCTTTGCAAGTTATCGTCTGGGAAAGGGTGACACCAGACAACTCTGTAATGATGTAGGCCTTGTTGACAAATAGTTATAGCCGAGAGGTACCCAAAGAAAAAACAGGGGATACAAAAACCAGGAGGTGGGGAGAGGGAAGAAAATAAAAAGCATTCCATTTCCCGAGTGTTGTATCATTCTGATGACATCTCTGGAGACGGGGGAATGATCCATTGTCCCCTAGGGGTCTATGTAATATTCTATTTTGGTCAAAGAGATCTTTTAAAACATAGCTAAGAACTGTAATAGTGAGTGAGCTTTGAGACCACAAGCAGAAACTGGTTCCTTCTGTGTTCCTTTTTTTAAGTACCTGCCAGCGACTGAAAGATGGAGCGCGGGAGGCCATTTGTGCCAGCCAGCAGAATGCAGCAACTTCTCAGGATAAATTCCATCGGCTGCGAACAGTTTTGTCTAGGAAGAAGCCATGAATCTGGTAATCTGTTCTCCGAGACAATGGATTGTGACAACCCGTCAGCTCAATGGGACTGCAGGGCTCCCCATCTTTTGCTGACGGGAGGGAGCCCCCCAAGTGCCCTTTGCGACAACGCTATTCACCCCGTCTGTGCTGCCCCCCACAGAAACAGACTCCCAAGATACGTTGGCGCTTTTTATTAGCCACAGCTTTGTTAGCTTTGGGAACATTATTTCTGATCATTTAATAATTCTGATCAGTAATTTAATCCTGATCATGAATATCAATTCTGATCATTCTGATCAATTAATAAATTGATCATTAAGATTAATTTAATCATCTAATCGTTTAATTTCTGGTCATTTTATGACTCCATTCTTTCTCTGATTGGGATGCTTTGGGTTAATTTTATGTTGAAATGTTTGGTTTTTTTAACCTGATTTATTACAGCTCTGCAAACCAACTTGGTGGTTCCCAGTATGAGTTTCATGGATGGCCCCGTATGAAATGATCACATAAATCGAACACCGAACTTCAGGTGAGCTGAAACTAAGTGGCGGTCAAATTTTGCTGATTTGGGAAATGAGTATTCACCAAAAATCCTCAGGGGCTGAATAGATATATGCCGCAGAGGCCCATCAGTGGCTATTAGAAAAGGTAAAGGTTCCCTTGCTTGAAAGCCAGTCGAGTCCGACTCTAGGGTTGCGGTGCTCATCTCCGTTTCAAAGCCGAAGAGCCAGCGCTGTCCGAAGACGTTTCCGTGGTCATGTGGCCGGCATGACTAAACACCAAGGCTCATGGAACGTTGTTACCTTCCCACTGAAGTGGCTATTAGCCACATGATATAGATAGGAACACTCTGTCTGGGGAAGGGGGGGCTTCTGGAGTTCTGGCCCCACTGCTGGACCTCCTGATGGCACTTGCATTTTGGCCACTGTGTGGCACACTGTTGGACTGGATGGGCCACTGGCCTGATCAAAGATGTCTTCTCTTATATTCTAATATCTGTTGAACAGTCACGTGATATTTAATCACCACATTTAGTTTTCAGTTACAACAGATCTTGATATTTGGGTCAGGAACCGATCATAATTAAGCCCAATTTCAAACAGATGAAACTCAGTGAGCTTAAGAGGCTGGACTGTGCTCACAAGTCTTGTTTCAATATTAAATATTTCACAGCATTTAATACCTGATATGAAAATGGTATTTAATAAGTCAACATTTGATGACATGTGCCAAGGATCTGGGAGACTCCGATTTGAATTCCAGCTCTGCCACGGAAGCTTGCCGGGTAACCTCGGGCCAGTCACCCACTCTCGGCCTAACCTACCTCACAGGGCTGTTGTGATGAGTAAAATGGAGAAGACCAGAATGACGTAAACCACTTGGTGTTGCATGAGGGAGGCAGAAAGCTGGGGTATTAATGAATTAAACAAATAAATAAATGCATAATAAATTTGGTATTTAATATTTGAGAGCATTTGAAAGCTGACAGCTCTTGTGGTTTCATATTTAATGCACGCCCTGATCAAAATGATCAGGCCACTATCTAAAGCACATGGATTTGCTTTTAGCATTTGTAAAGACGGTGCTTTCTCGTAGTCTACATCTGAAAAGAGCAAAGAATAGCGGAAGATGTTCAGCTACATTACAGTAGATTCTATGAGCACAAATGAGGTGGGAAGGAAAGAGGAAAACGATTCGCTTGTGGAAGAATGAACACAAATGGAGCAGCAGAGAGATGAGATTGTACAGGATCAGATCACTCCCATAGAAATTATTCCTATGGCACCATGAAAGTCAGGGAAAGCATGTTTCAGAACAGGGCTTTTTTTGTAGAAAAAGTCCAGCAGGAACTCATTAGCATAATAGGCCACACCCATTAGCAGAAACTCATTAGCATATTAAGCCACACCCCCATGTTACCAGAAGTGTGGTCATCCAGCCACACCCACCTTTTGCTTCTTATTCTGTTTACGTTGTTGTCAAAACCGTGGGCTTTTTTTTTGTAGCAGGAACTTCTTTGCATGTTAGGCCACACACCCCTAATGTAACCAATCCTAATGAGTTTCTGCTGTTAGGTGTGGCCTATTATGCTAATGAGTTCCTGCTGGGCGTGGCCAACTCAGGCGCCAGCCGGAACTCCGTTCCTGTGCGTTCCTGCCCAAAAATAGCCCTGTTTCAGAACAAGCCAACTAAGAACTGCTATAGGATTTCACCCAGTGGATATTTTTCTTCTCTAACTGGCAGTTAGGATATCCTTTTGTAGACAGGAAAAAAAACCCCATGGAGATTGAACAGCGCATCTTTCCCATTTGTAATGTAAGAACATAAGAGAAGCCATGTTGGATCAAGCCAGTGGCCCATCCAATCCAACACTCTGTGTCACACAGTGGCCAAAACCCAGGTGCAATCAGGAGGTCCACCTGCGGGGCCAAAACTCCAGAAGCCCTCCCACTGTTGCCCCCACCCCCCAAGCACCAAGAATACAGAGCATCCCTGCCCCAGACAGAGTGTTCCATCTATACCTTGTGGCTAGTGGCCACTGATGGACCCCTGCTCCATATGTTTATCCAATACGCTCTTGAAGCTGTCTATGCATGTAGCCACCACCACTTCCTGTGGCAGTGAATTCCATGTGTTAATGACCCTTTGGGTGAAGAAGTACTTCCTTTTATCTGTTGTAAACCTACCGCTCGTTAATTTCATGGAGTGCCCACGAGTTCTTCTATTGTGAGAAAGGGAGAAGAGGACTTCTTTCTCGACCTGCTCTATCCTATTTACTATGTTATCAAAATAATTTTATTCTCCTTTAAACCCACACATTTCTACCCAATGCAGAAATTCTCTCTGAACAGATAGTTCTATTCAAACATTATTCAAGAACACATTAAAAAGCCGTATCATTTGGCATCCTCCGGCAAGAATAATCTGTCTAGATTCAGTTCCATTGTGACTTACGTTTCCAAATCCTCATGACTTTTTTAAAGAGCCTTCTAAAGCCACACAGAGTGATATCCCTCCCAGTATTCCAACTAGCAATGCTAACATTCTCGTATTTGTTAGCTCTTGTTTCCCATTTATTTTAATTCCTTTCATTCTCCAGAAACTTCTTTGTACAAGACACATTTTTCTCAACATCCATACCTGGAACGGATTGCAGACAGAGTCTTGCTTGAGCAGCTATTCTAAATCATTCAGTATGGATCTTTCCCCCACTCTCAAATGTACCTTTGTATTTTCAATCATATTTGATCTCTTCCAGTTGTTGCTCCATTTCTCAAGTGCCCGTCCAAGGCCAAGCCGATAAAATCAGATGCAGATACAATAGGAGGGGTTTGTTACAGGAAGGGGGGGGAAGACCCTCTAGAGCCAGTTTGGTGTAGTGATTAAGTGCACGGATTCTAATCTGGGAGAACTGGGTTTGATTCCCCACTCCTCCACTTGCACCTGCTGGATGACCTTGGGCAAGCCGTAGTTCTGATAAGAGCTGTTCTTGGAAAAGAGCAGTTTCTGTCAAGAGCTCTCTCAGCCCCGCCTACCTCACAGGGTGTCTGTTGTGGGGAGGAGAAGGGAAAGGAGTTTGTTAGCCGCTCTGAGACACCTTTGGGTAGTGAAGGGCGGGGTATAAATTCAATCTCTTCTTCCTCTTCTTCTAATGAAAAGGGCCTTTAACCCATGGGTTGTGACTGCCAGATGGGGAAAGAACCTTACCTGCTGGATCACAATACCCTACAGCAGTAGTCCCCAACTTTTCTGAGCCTGGGGGCACCTTTGGAATTCTGACATGGCACGGTGGGCACAGCACGTAAATGGCTGCCACCAGAGTTCCCTCTAAGCCATGGAGTCTTGTGAGCAAAAATTCTACTTTGTGAGCTACTGGCATTAAAGTTTTGAGCAAGTGATTTGGCTACTGCTTGAATTAGTTTGCTCTGGAGCCCTCCTTCCTGAGTGGAGACAAAAATGTGTGAGCCAGAGGCTAAAGAACTGTGAGCTAGCTCACACTATCTCAGCTTAGAGGGAACACTGGCTGCCACCAGATGGCAGCTGCTGGAGGCAGAGCCAGCCACAAAATGATGGCAACAGCTTAACTTCAGCAACAGAGTGCAGATTCTTCTCCTGCACAAGGCAGCTGGTGTGAAAGCAACATTTAACAAATCAGCACAGCCAATCAGATCAAGTCAAGTCAAGCACACAAGGATGGTGGACAAGCCGCTTCCATGCTGGCTCTCCCTCTTCTGTCTGCTTTTACCAGGAGGTACGGAAGGCCAGGTGCAACTCCTCCACCTGCGGAGTCATCCAGGGATGAGTGCAAGTCCTCAATTAGGGTTGCCAGCCCCCTGGACCGGGCAGAGGTTTCCCTACTTTTGAGGGCTCCTCCCCTCCACAGCCCGCAAATGCCCCCAAATGTGGTGTGATGACATCATCCGGAAGTGATGTCATCATGCCACTGATGTCATGCGGCGATGCTCCAGGTTTTGGGCAACACTCTATGGTGAATTTGGGCTCAGCACCAGAGTGTTGCCCAAAACCTAGAGGGTCACCATGCGATGTTGGTGCTGTGATGACATCACTTCTATACTGACAGAAACACAAGTTTGTGATGCCAGGTCACTAATGGTAGAGGGGATTTTTCCATGGCTCTGCCCTTGGTGTACCCACTGTGGTATGTCTCTTGATGTTCGCCTTCTGTTTTCTTTCCTATACTAGTCCTTTCCTTTATTAACAATAAGCTCTGTGGCAAAACATGTCTGCTCTGGCCTCTGCTCTGCCCTCCAAAGTTTTCCCAACACTTGGAGAGGCCTTTTGTTCTTTCTAGTAGCCCGTCAACATCATCTGACTTTTGTACGGAATTTCCCACTGGGAGGGTCAGGGCCTCCAGCTTTCCTTCACAAGAACCGAGGCCTTGCCTGTGTGTCTCCCACTGCCCAGCACTTGGTCACCCATGGGCACAGGTGACTGCCTTGAGCACCCTTGGAGGAATAGCCACTTGCCAACTGCCTTCCTTTCTCTTGGCACACCTTTTAAAATAGTGTGTCTGAGATGGTGGAGGCCTACGTGGTACAGAGAACCACTATCAACATAAAAAGTTAAAATAGGACTGGCCCCTTTTTCTTAGGATCTTACAGATCCCAATCGAGTTTCTATTACCTCGAAGCTTGCTCCAGCTCTCTTGGTGAGCACATGGTCAAAATGGCTGCCTCTCCCCAGACCTCAGCTGAGAGGTCTGCCTCCTCTGATGGATCCAGTACAAAAGAGCCCTTCTTCCTGCTGCAAGGAATTTTTATCACCTTCCTTTTCCCTAGGCCAGATCGGGCAAGGTCAAAGAGGCATTTCCTGGAGATCTCCAGGGATCTCCTTCCTGAAACCTCTCTAGCACTTAACACCCCCAAATCTATGTTCCCTGCTTGAAAAAGGGGCAGACCTTGACCACCCATTATCTCTCCTGGCAGACCCATTAGCATTTGTATGAGTTATCTCTGGGAAACAATTAAACTGACTTCCTCCTTCCCAGCCTGTTCTCTCCTAGAGGGGGAAAAAATCTGTTAAAACACAAAGCAGAGGCTCTGCTCATCTGAAACCTCCAAAGAAAAAATGTGTCTTCTCAAGCTCCTTCTACCAAAGGTCTTGAGCAATCCAATAAAATCACAGTTCAAATCTCAATAACAATTGCAGAATGATTGATTAAAAAAATTATGCCACTAGTAAAATCGTGAGATTGTCACATTAATACTTAGCAGGGGAGTGTCTCAAAGAATTGTAATAGACAAGAATTTAGCCACAGATCGCGTAACTGTGGGACTAATGTCAGTCAACACAAAGGAAACCATTTGAGACTCGATGGCAAGTTGGTACCTGCTCAAAATGGGGGAAATCCAAAGTTCTCGCAACTGAGATCACTGGTCACCGAATAACAGAATGTGATCAGTGGTTTCGATCATGCCAGAGGCACAACAAAAGAGGTGTCCAGAGAATGGAGTATTAGCAAATCACACCTGTAATTTGGCTGTAGGTAAAACATTCATCTCCCTAGTGTAAATGCACCGTGATTGCTAGAATAGCGAGATATTTTAAATATGGAGGGAGGCTTGGGTGTGGAGGCTTCCATTTCTGCTCCAGCGCTCTTGGCCTACTACCCAGGGTCTTCACCTCAACACTAGTAAGAATATAAATCTGTCTCCTCTTCCTGTCACATGGGCCCACTTCTGGAAGGGGTGAAGGGCACGGCTTCAATAGTCTTGTTTGGAACAAGAGAACTTTTTTTTTTAAGGCATTAAAGTGGCTATATTACAGAAAGTTCTTCAAGACAAGAAATGGGAATGTGCTTCTCCCTTTGAGAGGGAGAAGATTAGAGGGGCAAAATTCTAATGGTCTGGGTCACTATGGGAGCCCATTAGGGATGCCAGCCTCCAGATGGGACCTGGGGATCACCTGGAATCATAGCTCATCTCCAGGGCCGGCTCACTCACTAGGCGAACTAGGCGTTTGCCTAGAGCAGGCCGGCCTTTAGGGGCGCCAAACTGCACCTGGGGCCCCCTGCCAAAAGCCCCCCTGGTTGGAAGGTGCCCTCCCCCCTTTCCTTTGTTCCTCTGCTGGCCCGCCAGTCGCCCCCTCCGTCCTCTGCTCGAACCTTTCCCCATAGCACATGCGCCCCACCCTGCCCCCTGAGCCACCCCTCTGCTTCACCCAACTTTTGGTTCGTACCTCCCCCGCTGGCCCTACTCCGAAGGCCCCCCCTCCCCGAACCAGGTTCTAGTCAGCCTGGCCCCCATGCCACAAAGTGCCCGGAGAGGGAGGTCTGCACTGTGCAGATGGCCCCCCAGAGATGCACTTTGCCTGTGGGGGGAGCGATGGGGACGGCGGGTCCTGCTCAGATGCAGCCTTTCCACTCCCCACCGAGGCCAAACTTCCAGACCAGTGGGGGGACTCAGCTTCTGCAAATGGCCCCCGCACCCCCAGGTAGTGGAGGGGGGCAGGGGGCAGAGGCGAGACACGCCATTTTGGGTCCGCTGGGTGGGGGGAGACCAGGGCTGGAAAGGCACGTGGCGGGGGGAGACACAAGGTGAGGTGGGGCACCAGAAGGCAGCCTCACCTGGGGGGCCCGCTAGTTTCACCTAGGGTGCCGAAAAACCTCAGGCCGGCCCTGCTCATCTCCACACTACGAAGATCAGTTTCCCTGGAGAGAATGGGTGCTTTTGGAGGGTGGATTATATGACATTCTACCCCATAGAGGTCCCTGTCCTCTGCAGACTCCATCCTCAATTCTCCAGGAGCTTCCTAACCTGGATCTGGCAACCCTACACACACACCCATCCCTCACCAGTGGCCAAGAGGGACCAGGCAACCCTACAGCCCATGGATCTGGGCAAGTCATATGGTTTGTTTTCACATGATATGTGGGAGGCCCAGTGTGGTGCAGTGGTTAAGAATGGCAGACTCTAATATGGAGAACCGGGTTTGATTCCCCACTCCTCCACCACATGAAGCCTGCTGGGTGACTTTGGGCCAGTCACAGCTCTCTCAGAGCTCTCTCAGCCCCACCTACCTCACAAGGTGCCTGGTGTGGGAAGAGGAAGAGAAGGAGATTGTTAAGCTGCTTTGAGACTCCTTAAGGAAGAGAAAAGCGGGGTATAAAAACCTTCTCTGCTTATACATCTGATTGGTGGTGGAGCAGAAGAAATCTTTGCCCGGGGACAATGATGGCTCTTGGCAGACTGAGGGAGGTGTGAAAGCAAGAGCTTAAAGGCTTAATTAGACACAAATGAGGAAAGAATGTTAAGGATAGATAGTTAACTGATATCTAGACAAATTGGGACAAAATGGACTATTGTCAGCTGTGGACTTTCACAGTGCTCATTTCTATCCACAGCCTGGGGGATGATATTTAATCCACACACACACACGCAAAAACCTTGGGATAATGGCTGTCTCTATTTAGAACACCATGGGGATGTCAGTATTTGTCCAAACAAAAGGAATACTCAAAATCTAAGATAGATTCAGGTGGGTAGCCATGTTGGTCTGAATCACCAGAGCAAAGTTTGAGTCCAGGGGGGCACCTTTAAGACCAACAAAGTTCAGTTCTGGGTATCAGCTTTCGTGTGCAGGCATGCTTCTTCAAAATCGAAATGATTCTGTAGGGATACAGCTAGGTGCTAAAAGGAACATCCTGACAAGCAATTAAAATTCAGTTGACTATCTTTGTGATTATTGAAATCACGACAAGAGATCAGTGCAGATGGTATTTCATGACTCTGGAAGAACAGTGTGAACGCCGAAGACGGCACTTATGGCCCATGATAGCTCCTCTTCATCAAGCGCGGGTAGGAAAAAAAGAGTATCGGCGATGATTAGGAACTTGCTGCCTTTTATCAGACTGCAGCCGTCTTGATGTTTCTTCAGCATCGCTTTGGGTACCTCCTGGATCTAAACTGCCTGACGCTGTGTCAGACCAGAAGGCCAATTAAAGCTTGGAGGCACCCAGTCATTGGCCGGCCTGAGGTGAATGGAAGGAGGGTGACGTTTCCAACAACTGCCATCTGAGCAGTAAACTTGGACTTTGAGTTAGAAACAAGGCTGCCAAGCTCCAGGTGGGGTCCGGGGGGGGGGGGGGCTTTCAGAGCTTCAGAGGATCTCCAGAAAACATAAATCACTTACTCATTATTTATTTATTTAATTAATTAATTTATATCCCGCCCTCCCCAAAGGCTCAGGGCGGCTCAGAAGGGGCATAAATGCCGAAGTTAAAACAATAAAACAACACAAAACAGTATAAAAGACAATAAATACAATTCACTAAAATTCCTTCCACGGTGCTCCAAGGATATTTAACTAGAGATTCAAGATGGGGTTCCAAGATAACTTATGCTAAGCAACAACAACTTATGCTAAGCAACAACAGTGATGATAATAATATACAGTAACAGCAATATACGTCCCTACAGCGCTGTCATATGCCAGGAACGTCTCACATCCCCAGTATTGTCCGCTCCAGAGATGGTCAATTTGCAGAATTAAGAAGAAAGGGGGAGGGTGCAGATGAAATAATGGTGGCAGATGATGGTGGCAACGGCGGCTCCAAAACATTTATCCCACTGCTCCTGGAGAAAATGGCTGCTTTAGAAGGTGGCCTGTGTGGCGTTATACTGTACCAAGATCCCTTCTCTTCCTAAACTCTACTCATCCAGGGTCCACCCTCAAATCTCTAGGTATTTCCAAACCCGGAGTTGGCAACTCTAAGTAGAAAACGTTTCATAGGAATCGGCCTGCACGTATTTCATTTCTGGAACGAGTTGCTGGGGGACTTTAAAAAACCCACTTTCATAATGCTTTCATTATGTACATTGAAGTTGTTTGCACAATACTTTTAAAAAATCCCACCTGCCACAGGAGGGGGTGATTTCTTTCCCATTCTTCCTTCCTCCATCTGATCCGCACACTGTGCATGAAGAGCTCAGCAACAGGATTTCAGGGAGCTCATTGGACGACTGTGGAAGCAGGAAAGTCCTTATTCTGCTCCCGGTGCTTTGGATCCATCCCATCATTTGTACGGATAACAGAAACCAGTTGCCAAGACTCCATTGCACACTAGTTTAATCAAAGAAGAGAACTGAAGGAGGGGATGAGGCAAATAGTGGAACTATTAAGTAGAGCTGCCAGCTCTGGGTTGTGAGAAATACCTGGAGATTTGGGGGGTGGAGGGCAGGATTTGGCGAAGGACCTCAGCAGGGTATAATGCCGTCGAGTCCACCCTTCAAAGCAGCCATTTTCTTCAGGGGAACTGATCCTGGTAGTCTGAAGACTAACTGTAATAGGGGGAGAGCTCCAGGTCCCACCTGGAGGTTGGCAACCCTATTACGGTGGCGGCAGGCTTAGTTCTCAGTGACAGTGATAACAAGAGACAAGGGGCACATTTAGCCTCGGCGTACAGTTTTACTTTCTTCCATATAAGTGAAATTAGTGACAACATCCATAGCTATAATGGACGTTATGAAAAGACCCGCTGGAAAAGACAGTAATGCTAGGAAAACCTGAAGGCAGCAGGAAAAAAGAAAGACCCAGCATGAGATGGATTAACTCAATCAAGGAAGCCACAGCCATTAATTTACAAGACCTGAGCAAGGCTCTTAACGATAGGACTTTTTGGAGGGCATTAATTCATAGGTTGCCGTAAGTCAAAAGCGACTTGACAGCATTTAACACACATACATAGGACCTGGTTTACAAGTTTATCCCTAATTGGGAATAGTCCACACTAGGGATGGGCATCAACTGGAAAAATGTGGTTGAACTATGAACCGAACCACGAACCAAATCGAACCCAGAGCTTCATTCACGAACTGAATCGGTTCATAGTTTGCGGTCCCGCAAACCCTGTTGAAAGGGACCACAGTCCCTTTAAATGGGACTTTCAGAAAGCCCAAAAAACAGCTGAGTCCCTTTAAACCCCTGCTTTCTGCTCTATCCACGAACTGCCACAAACTGCTTAAAAAGTTCATGGAAGTGCGTGATGGTAGACTTGTCAAAACTTCAGTTTGAGAGCCACAAACAGGATAAAATTCATGACAAATTTTGCTTCACAGTTCGGTTCATGCCCATCCCTAGTCCACACCCGCCCCAATGGGATCATTTCTTCTTTTTAATGGATCTTGTTTTCATATGTGCTCTGTAATATCAAACATCTTCCTCTCTTCATTGCTTGACTTTCCAGCCTTACTTTGTATTCACATCCCACCACTGCCACTTCTGTCTCTTTTGTGTGCATATTTCTGCCAAGAGAGCATAACACTTCATGCATCTCACAAAGTGGGTTCTGGGCTCATGAACAGGGTTGCCATTTGACCACTATCAGCAGGCAAACACTCGTCTTCTACCAGTGCTTACTGGAGTGATGGGGAAAACAGAGGAGAATGGCATTAGACAATGGCATGATGTCACTTCCAGCTGGAACCCAGAAGTGACATAGTCATGCTCTAGGAATGTTCACCATTTTTACCATAAAGATCGGGGGTATCCGAGCATTGCCGCATCAGGTCTTTGCCCCCACATTCTCCCATTGTGGTGTGAGGCTGGGCTGCAATCCTTCCCAAGAAAGCTTCGTTGGCAAGGTGCCATAAAATTGGGCAGGGGTAATTTCCTGCAGGAGTGGAGCTCCGGCAGTAAAGAACCCAGGGGCGGGCACATCCGACAAGCCCCACCCCCTGCTCCCAGCAACCCTTAGTCAGAGCAAGAAGCAGCCAGGTAAGTTGCAGAGCTCTCCCCAGTCCAAAACAGTCCAGTGGCACCTTTAAGACCAAGTTTTATTCAGGTACAAGCTCTCCCTCCTCTGTGAGGGCAGCTCTGCGCATTCCCCCCCCAATAGCTAGTAATCTAAAACAGTCCAGTGGAGCCTGAGCGGTGGGTGTTGCCTTCTGACACACTTCCGGTGATGTCAGGGGGTGTGGCATATGCAAATAAGTTACGCTAATGAGTTATGCTAATGAGCTCCTGCACCTCTTTTTCTACGAAATGACCCCTGAAATTGGGTATTGTTTTAGGTGAGAAACACACTGCTCTCCCCCCAGAACTAAATTAAACTGATTTTTTTTTTTTGCAAATTATTCTTGAGTAGGCTTTTTGAAAGTAGGGAAGACGGCATGGTGTAGGCCAGTCTTCAGATCTCAGAAGCTAAGCAGGGTCAGAGAGACCACCAAGAAAGACACTGAAGAAGAAGGCCATGGCTAACCATCTCTGCTTCTCACTTGTCTCAAAAGCCCCTTGCTGGTTGTGACTTGTTGGCACCTTACGCACACGCGCACACAGGCTTTTTGAAACTTCCTGTGAATTCCTTTCCACCCACACCCCAAAGGAACTTTGCCACCCCCACCTCTAAGGAAATTTTAAATGGTGCCCCCTGCATTTTACTCCCATCATACAATTAAAGTAATGTTAGTCTTTTCAAAAATGTAATACCTGCTGCCTGCAAGGAGACAAATGTATGCTACCTAACAACCTTTAAAACAATAAACCATAAACCTAAATTATTGTAGAAGTCAATTAGTATGCCAATTAGTCTATATTGCAAGCAATTCAACGTGAAAGAAGGAGGGGAAAAACATATTGTTTGCTGTCATACAAGGTGACAAGAAATTAACTCTTGTCATTTAGGATTCACTAATAATTATAAGGGGGGAATTTGACAAAGTATGATTCCATAAAGCAGGACCATAAATAGCTAAACTCCACAGTGGTAAAAAAGAGGAGCTTTTATATCCCAAAAGCTTTAAAAAGGGTACACGTGGCAATAGATGTTCACATTGCAATAAGACAAATAAATCTAGAACTGCATATGTCAGATGGCAGTTTCATGTGGATTCGTAAACAGAATTTGTACTGGAAATAATAATGTAATGGGCTAAAAAAAAAGTGCCATCCATCAAGGACAATTCACAAAAGCAAAATTTTCACATTATTCTTAAGAAGATTTTTTTTAAAATGCAATAACAACCCATTCCAAACTATAGTTCACCAGGCAAGAATGAAATTTACAGCAAAGAGAGAGCAAATACTTTCAGAGCCTGTTATGCAAACAGCCCAAACTTCAAAGAACTTTCAGGACCTGTCCAAGAAGTGTATGGGGGGGGGGGGAGTCCAGATTCCATTTCTTCCAAAATAAAACTGATCTCCAAACTACGTGTCCCCCTGGAGAAAAGGGCAGCTTCAGACAGCCTCTATAGTGTCAAATCCCCTCTGAACTTACCCTAGCCCTGCCCTCACCAGGCTCCACCCCTCAATCTGCAGGAATTTCCCAACCCGGAGTTGTCGATCCTAGCATCTAGGGGAAAGCTTGTGTAATGATTTAAAGTTTTAAGTGTGTGTTTCTTTAAATTGTAAGTTGCAGAAGAACAAGGAGAGTGAAGGGGGGGGGATGAGTGAATGAGGTGATTGGTTGATGACCGAGAGTGCATGGGCTAAGACGTGTTGGTGGAGAAAGTCAGTTAGCAGTGTGTTCAGTTAGCAGTTAACAGTCAGTTGTGGTCAGTCAGCAGTCTACAGGGTCTGAGATGCAGTTGTCTGATTGGAATCCCACAATAAATGGGACCCGCGATACTCGCGGGGAGGGGGTGTATTCCCCACAAGAAGCAGGAGAAGTGGCAGCATTTGAGCCCAGCCTTCCCCCTCCCCCCACAGCACCTGCGTTGAGGCCAACCCGCCACGCTTTCTCCCTCCACACACACCCCCTGAGCAGCAGTGAGGCCTGCACAGCTTACAGCTACCAGCCCATTAAGCTTCCTCCTCCCTGTCCCCCAAGTGCCCCCGATGTGCAGAGTTAGATATCCGCACGGAGGGGGCAACTTGGCTATTGGTATATAGATATTAGTGCTGTGAAAAGCATTTAAGATTCTAAAAAGGAAGTAGAATACTTTAGAGGGCATATTAGCAACAGGAGGGAGTCAAAACCAAATATTATCAAAGTATTATAAGTGTGTGAGAGACAGAAGCCGACAGAAACCTGAGTTACAAAGGGAACAATTGAACTGAGCTAAATAAAATAAAGACTGGATAAAGTACATTCTGAAGAGAAAGGAGGACTTGAGAGTGAGGAGTGTTTGGAAAGAGTATGGTACCTCAGGCGTTATTCACATGCAGTGTTTTATTCACTGAAGAGACAAGTTACAAAACATCCTGAAACCAATACACTTCTTGTTCAAATAAAGTTTTATTCCATTTATTGTTAACCCAGAGGGCTATGCTATTTAAAAATACCAGAGTCCCATCCTCAGGACCACATCCAACGAAGGAGCCTTAGAGTTTGAGCACAATACCTTGGGAATGATTAATTAATAGGACTGGAATTAAAATTCCTGGTGACAGAGTTACATACCAAGAGAGAGAGAGAGAAATAACAAAATTAAAGACATACCATTATCTAACCACGCAAATTAAAAGAGAAGCCGTGACAGTTTGCTTAAAATTAATCTCTAGTTTTGTCAACATGAAGTTCTGCCACATTGTTGCTTTCCCATACAAAGGACACATATGTCTTTCGGTCATTACACATTTAAAGAATTCTTGGGTTTTGTATTTCCTATTGTAAGAGTCCCCAGCCTACTTGAGCCTGCGGCCACTTTTACAATTCTAACATCCTAACATCACAAAATGGCAGCCACAAAATGGCTTCTGTAGCAGGTGGAGCATGGAGCCAGCCACAAAATGGCTGCTGCAGCTTACCTTCAGTCACACAGTGCTGTGGTGGCAGCTGCTGCCAAAGCAACCAGTTTAAAAATCTGCAGAACGAATCAAACCTCCAGTGCTCAGTCAGAAGTCTTGCTGGACAAAAGTCCCATCCGGTCCCATTCACGTTTAAAAAACGCCTGGTGGGCACCAGAAAATGTGTCAGTGGGTGCCAATGTGCCCATGGGCACCATATTGGGGAATTCTGTCCTACCGGTTCACTGTCCCTAAAGATTAGACCTTTTACATGAGTACAACCTAATCAGATTGCAAGGCTCTTCTACTACCTTAAGCCTGAAAAAAACTGGCTCAGCCAGCAACATAATCCTTCCCCCAAAAATGTCCCCATCCCTCCCACTTGAAATTGTTTTTTAAACATGCAGCCTTAAAAAGGGTCCTGTTGCGAGCCAGTCAGCTGTCTCATCCTCCGAGGATGAGGAAATGGAAGAATCAGGCCCTGCACCAGTGGAGTGCCTGCCTGAGCAGCTGGCAGAGCCAGCTCAAGAGACAAGGGTTAGAATTTTTGCTCACAAGACTCCACAGTTTAGAGGGAGCATTGATCCTGTTTAACCTGAAAGCTTGTACATTGGTTTGTCCTAATAAAGGAATAGTTTTCTTGTCTTTTGTCATATTTTCTCTAAATAATGTGCTCCTTAGACTTTTTGTCAACTTTTGGGACATATGACTGCAGCTCACTCAACAGACAATTGGATATAGATATCTTATTCATAATATAATCATTTTTAAATATATAAGAAATAGCATGTTCAATGGGAGAAGTTTCTGCATTATTAAAAATGTCATTCAATATATGAAGTGCATGTACTTTTTAAGAAAGCTTTATATGCTTAAGGGGACAGCACAGAAATTATATTAAACAGAAAAAGTTTCTTGCAAAGTTGGCACATGCTAAAACTCACATTGCAAATTAGAGGTGCAGCAGACATTTCAAAAAGTATTGTATTCTGTATCATTATACGTATGTCCATGTTCTTCTCATGGCAGACAGCACAAAGGGTAGAACCATAATAGAGGAACAGGCTGAAATAACCTTCACTGGCATGGGATCATTACAAAGACACTAGCAGTGTAACCCTAAGCAGAGTTATGCACTTCTAATGAATTTAGAAGGATGTAACTCTGCTTAGAATTGCACTGTAAGTAGGTTCCAATATGTGCTTCTGTGACAAATGATTAACACTGTAACCTGGTCTGAGAACCTTGAGTGACAGGGGATTCAAATGGAATTCTCCAGTTGAGAGTGTCAGTTAGGAGTTGAGGGTTGACCATTAATAGTGAGAGAGCAAAGCAGACTGTGAGAGGATCAAGAAGGATCCTGAGTTCGGAAACTGGGATGTGTAGTCCTATCAAGGCTGAGGGAAATAGCTCCTAGTGAAGGGGGGTGTGTGATCCTATTAATTCTGAGGAAAATAGCTCCTAGAAGACAGGGTGATCCCTAGTTAGTGGAGAAGGGAGGAAGATGAAACTTGGGTAAATGTTCCTGCCTTCACCAGCTTTAGTGAACAAGAAGTTTAGGCTTGTTTATGTAAGCAGAGACTGCCAAGAAATTTCTCTCCTCAGGTTTTAAAGATCTGTCTGAATAATAGAAACAGTTACTTGTTGGTGATAAATTATCTGGTGTTCATTTTTTATACGAAGTTACCTAATTCCTGTTACCTGTTCATGTCCTAAGTTCTAAACCTTATTCCTACCTGACCATTTTCCCTCAAAGTGAAATAAAATGGTTTGTTAATTTTGATTTACTATCAGCTTCTTATGCGCCATTATAAAACAAGGACAAAAGAACGATTTTAGTCTCTCCCCTCTCTCTCCCCTAGGCTGGGTCAGCATTTACCAATATACATTCAAATTGGTGGGACAGCCAGAGAAAAACAAAGAAGAAAAAGGGGCTGCTCAGCAAATAATAATATAAAGAAAATTCCTGTGAGGGAGGGCAAAATCGTCATAGGTTCATACTCACAGCCTGGAGATAACCCAGATTATAATTCATATCCAGACTGCAGAGATCAGTTCCCTTAGAGAAAACAGCAGCGTGATGCCCCACTGAGGTCCCTCCTGTCCCCAAATCCTGCCTTCTCCAGGAACCATGACTAAACCTCCAGGAATTTCCCAACATGGAGTAGGCAACCCTAAAGCCACTACAACTGATTTTACTTTGCAGTGTGCAGTAATGGGGGATGCTGGGCATGTCTTAGGTAGGGTTCAGTGAGTGATGGTAAATCCCAGCACTGACTCACATGAATCGGAAATAAACCCAGAACATGTCCCAGAATCCTCTGCAAAGCAAAGTTGCAGAGGCAGACAGTATCCCCTGAAGCTGAAAATTTCGAACTGTGTGTGTGTGTGTGTGTGTTAAGTGCCCTCAAGTTTCTTCCGATTTATGGCAGCCCTATGAATGAATGTCCTACAAAACGTCCTATCAT
The DNA here is from genome assembly GCF_001447785.1 of Gekko japonicus. Classification (NCBI taxonomy): domain Eukaryota; kingdom Metazoa; phylum Chordata; class Lepidosauria; order Squamata; family Gekkonidae; genus Gekko; species Gekko japonicus. The sequence goes on along the minus strand of NW_015169802.1, from coordinate 669,830 downwards.
TTTCTGTGGCGGCCCCTTACTGGTGGAATGAGCTCCCGGATGACATCAGGGCCCTGCGGGACCTTTTGCAGTTCCACAGGGCCTGTAAGATGGAGCTCTTCCGCCAGGCTTTCAGTTAGGGTTCCACCATCATGGCCCTGGCCCGAACACCAACATCATCACCCATCTGACAACCAACAGCCTGGCAGGAGCCTGGACTAAGGGGTAGGCGGCCATTTTAATGCTGAGAGAATGCTGCCATCTTTTATTACATCTATGTTCTGAGTAGAATAGATTATTTTGAACTATGGTGCTGGAGAAGACTCCTGAGAGTCCCTTGGACTGCAAGAAGATCAAATCAGTCAATCCTAAAAGAAATCAACCCTGACTGTTCCCTGGAAGGCCAGATAATGAAACTGAAGCTCAAATACTTTGGCCACCCAATGAGAAGGGAGCACTCACTGGAGAAGACCCTGATGCTGGGAAGGATTGAAGGTCAAAGAAGACGGGGACGGCAAAGGATGAGATGGTTAGACAGAGTCATAGATGCAACGAACATGAAATTGAGCAAACTTCAGAGGACGGCGGAAGACAGGAAGGCCTGGCGTGATCTGGTCCATGGGGTTGCAAAGAGTCGGACTCGACTGTGCGACTGAAACAACAACAAATGTTCTGAGTAGTTATGGTTTTCTATACTGTGATTTTAACTTAATTTTGTTCTTAGTATATTTTGGAGTTTTAATGTATACATTTATATGCATGTTCTGCAAGCCGCCCTAAGCCTGCTATGGCAGGGAGGGTGGGGTAAAAATTTAACAAATAAAATAAAAATAACAGCCTTGCTCAGGTTTTCCTCTTTTCCTTCTGCCTGCAACTGTTCCTAGCATTATTGTCTTTCCCAGCCACTCCTGTCTTCTCCCAATGAGACCAAAGCACGACAGCTTCAGTTTAGTCATTTCAGCTTCTAGGGAGAATTTATTTATTTATTTAATTAATTACATTTGTATCCCACCCTCCCTGCACGCGGGCTCAGGATTGCTTTGATCTAGAACCCAATCATTCGTGTTTATGTTGGTCCATGGTTATCTTTGAAATGCTCTTCCAGTGCCACATTTCAAAATAATCTTCCTGTTAGCTTTCTTCGTTGCCCAACTTCCACACCCATACGTAGTAATGGGGAATCCTAGGGCATGAATTAACTTGATCTTGGTTGCATACTGCTCCTGAAATCAGTTCGTGGTACTGCCCAGTGCCAACAAATACCAAGACAAACAGCATTACCTGTCAACAAGAACCATCAGATATCAAATGCTGAGTTCAGATCTCCCTATCAAATATTCAGGGAATCTTTCACTACCCACAGAATACCCGGGAAGATTTAATGCTAATTTTTTAAAAAGAAATTTCAAGGAGAATTCTTGGATGCAAATTCCTTTCCACTGTAAGGATCATACACCCCTATTTATGTGGAGATCTAACCAGGAAGTGAGCACACAGCATCCCTCATTAAGAATAGGTTAATCGCTTTGCAGGGTTTCTTTTTTTTTAAAAAAAGGACTACTCTATCAGAAGGAAATACACAATAACATGAATAGAAATTTCTTGAAATGAAGGTGTCTCATTCCGTTCCCTTGAGTCTCAAAGATGTAACTCAAAATAACATTTTTTTAGGTGAGATGAAAGATAAAATTCTGAGCAGAAGACTCTTCATAAATTATTCTCCCGTGTTATTCACTGAGTTGGTGCGTGATAGAGAGGCCCTTTTATGGAGAGGCGATCCTTATCAGTTCTAATATTTATAACTGCCTATTGATGACATACACTGTCCCATAACAGCGGTGCTAAAATTGGCTTTTACTTTCTTAAACCGTCATTGTATTGAGCCATGTAACCAGAAAATCACAATGCGCCGATCTTTCTCCCCACTAATCCTTCGACGAGAGCTTAATGACTTGTCTGTTCATCTTGGAGATAATAAACTTCACAATGGAAGCAATAGCTGTCTTGGTGACTTTGCATAAATCATTATTTGCAAAAAAAAAAAAGGAGGAGGAAAAAGAAAGAAAAAGAGTCAGTGGGGGAGGGAGGATGTCTACGCAGGGAAGCCGAAGCAAACAAGCGGCTCGTTTTTTAAAATGTTGAAATGTTGTTTAATTGCTTTTAAATGGACCCAACAAATAATAATTAAAAAAACAATATTACTTCTGAACGGTTTAATGAGTTTGGTCACGATCCACACGAAGGTAAGCACTTTTAAGTCCCATTGATTTCATCAGGAGAGTTAAAAACCTGTTTCGGTCTCTCCCATTGAAATCAATGGGACTTAAAGAGGCTTAAAT
>NW_015169802.1:658224-667203 GCF_001447785.1 Gekko japonicus | reverse complement strand
CGTCGCAGAGGAGGGAGAGCTTGTACCTGAATAAAACTTGGTCTTAAAGGTGCCACTGGACTGTTTTGGACTGGGGGGGCAGGGTGGGGCTCTGCAGCTTACCTGGCTGCTTCTTGCCCTGACTGAGGGTTGCTGGGAGCAGGGGGTGGGGCTTGTTGCATGTGCCCGCCCCCTGGGCTCTTTACTGCCGGAGCTCTGCTCCTGTGCGCTCCTGCAGGAAATGACCCCTGCAGATATCTTTTTTTTTGGTCTAGGGGGAATGGAGGTAGGGGGATGTCCAGACAGGGATGCCAGCCTCCAGGTGGGACCTGGGGATTCCCCAGAATTACAGCTCATCTCCAGATGATGGAGATCAGTTCCCCTGGAGAAAATGGATGCTTTGGAGAGTGAGCTCCATGACTTTGTACTCCACTGAGGTTCCTGTCCTCCCCAGACTCCATCCCCAAATCTCCAAGAGTTCCCCAACCTTGTTATTTGATAGACAGACAGGCAGAGCGATCTACACTTGCACACCATTAAGTTCCTTTGAACTTCTCAGTAAATATGTTTGTGTTGGTGATGTAAGTACCAAAACATATGGACGCAGACATTCAGCAGTCTCTTAACAGAAACCCAAGGTGCTGTTAAACTTTATTGGTATACCATATTAAACTGTGATGGGACTTTGCAACAGAAAAGGATGGAGTGTGGCAGATTGTAGAGCTGTGATTCATAGACAGTCTGTAGCAGTTATATAAAATGAGAGTTTAGGAGACTCACCTTATCCCCCCCCCCATCACCAAAAACACCCTGGTAATTAATTGGGGAAGGCAAGGGGGTGTTTGCTTAAAGTATAGCTGCTGTCCTTCATCAATAAGAACCTTGTGCACAAGACGTTGCCTTCTACTGAGTCAGACCAGCAGTCAGTCAAGGTCAGTATTGTCTACTCTGACAGGCAGCAACTCTCCAGGGTCTCAGGAAGAGGTCTTTGCGCATTACCTGTTACACAGTTCTTTAACCAGAGATGTTGGGATGAACCAGGGACCTTCTGCATGTAGGGTGGCCAGCTCCTGGAGACCTTGGGGGTGGAGCCGAAGAAGGGCAAGGTTTGAGGAAGAAGAGAGAGAAGAAGGGAAGAGATTGGATTTATACCCCACCCTTCACTACCCAAAGGAGTCTCAGAGCAGTTTACAAACTCCTTTCCCTCCCCCTCCCCACAACAGGCACCCTGTGAGGTAGGTGGGGCTGAGAGAGCTCTGAGAGAAACTACTCTTTTTCAGGAACAGCTTTTGCCAGAACTACGGCTTGCCCAAGGTCGTCCAGCAGGATTCAAGTGGAGGAGTGGGGGAATCAAACCCGGTTCTCCCAGATTAGAGTCCGTGCCCTTAACCACTACACCAAACTGGCTCTGGAAGGGCGGGATTTCAGTGGGTGTAAAATGCCATAGAGTCCACATTGCAAAGAGGCCACTTTCTCCAGGTGAAATAATCTCTGTCACCTGGGGACCAGTTGCAAATTGCAATCCCAAAAGATCTCCAACCACCATGTGCAGGTCGGCAACCCTATCTGCATGCCAAGAAGATCCACTAGCAATGAGCACGACCCTTTCCCGAAAGAAAGATGGGCAAGTTATATGTGGTTTTCAGGACTGCAGTTGTTTCAGATGAGCAATTATACTATGGAGAACCACTCCTCCGGTTTGCTTTGTCAGAGGACAAACTTTCTAGGAGGCTCTCCCAGTAAGGGGAGATAAGCCAAGATGTATCTGGATGAAAAGTCCAAATACAGACTCACAGGCCAGGCCATTTCTGGTTTGGGAAATACCTAGAGGGTGGGGTTTGAGGAGGGGAGGGAACTCAGCAAAGTAAACTGCAATAGAGACCACCCTCCAAAGCATCCGTTTTCTCCGGGGGGACTGATCGTGGTCATCTGGAGGTCTACTGTAACAGCAGTGGGGTTGGCAGTCCCCAGGTGGGAGCAAGGGATCTCCCAATTTTAAAGGCTCCCACCTGCCGCCGGCCAGGTGGCTGGCAGGGGAAACTCCATCCCCAATAGCCATGACCCACTGTGACCTCCCCAACATGACGATGTCACACAAAAGTGACATCATCACACCAGGGACATTGTGTGGCGACACTGGTATTTTGGGGCAAAACTCTAACCATAGAGTTTCGCCCAAAATACCAGAGTGTCACTGCATGACATTCCTGGCATGATGGCATCACTTCTGTGTGACGTCATCACATTGGGGATCTGCCATGCCTCTACTCCCTGAAAGCTCCCACCCCCACACTGGTGAGGAGGTAAAACCTGGCAACCCTAAATAGCAGGAGTTCTCCAGCTGACACCTGGAAGGTGGCAACCATAGGCCCGTGACAGAAACCGTGTCAGACTGATGTCAATCTGAAAGGGAGCCTCATGTGGGCCTAGCTAGACTGGGAAAGCTGAGGAGAAGCTTTCAAGGAAAAAAGAAGAGCAACATCAGGGATGGTTGACATGGTCTGTATGTTGCGTTTCTCTCAGTGACTTCTTGCAAAGGTAAAGAGTCCTTAGGAAGGGGAAGCAAGAAGGACAGAAAAGAGTAGAGCCTGATGGTACAGATCAGTGGTCCATCTAGTCCAGCATACTGTTTCCACACAGTGGCTTACCCTGGTCAATAAACAGGGCTTAGAAGCCAAGGCCTTCCCCTGATTCAGCCTCGTAGCACTAGTATTTAGAGGTCTGCTGCCTCGGTAGATGGAGGCTCCCTTCCATCGCCATGGTCAGTAGCCGTTGATGGGAGGAGCAGAGTAAGGAGTCTGGGACTTGGGACAGTCAGTCAGCTCCACAGTTTTTGTTATAACTTAGTTTCAAGACAGCTTATTTTTGTTGGTCCTTGTGACGTCCTCCTTATTGGGGAGGACTATTTTCACTTTAAAAGTGTTCTTTATTTTCTTTTACTGGGTATATACGGCTGCCACCAGGAAATTTTAAGGATTTCCAAACCTTTATGCTTTTACTGTTGCTCTTTTTAATTTGGTAGACCGAGTTCAAGGCTTACAGGGATCTATGTGGTCCTGGGAAGTATTTCATTCAGAGCTGGTATAACTTTGGATGAAAGAGGATTTATTGAAATAACTACTAAATAAGAGGGTTGTACAATGTAACTAGTAATGTAAAAATGATGTACAATTGCTTTGGTATCACACAATCTTATCCCTCACTGACAGGGATCTTTCAGGTAACTTTGTAACACTTGTTTAACTCAAGGTCATATATGTTCACTGTTTCTCTCCAGTTTATCAGGACATACAGCCTTTCCTATAACTTGTCTTCAATTAAACTTTCAGTTACTTTTTCCTATACACTCATCTTTCCTTCTGTTTCTCACTGAACTACCTCAGCTGTCCACTTATAACTGCTTCCCCAAGAACTGCTTTTCTAACTACTAACTGAACATCAACTGTCAACATCTAACTGAAACTACTGACTGACTCACATACTCATCCATTCAGATTCACTTCCAAAACCCCTCCCCCTCTCTGTCAACTACCAATCATACCATACTTGCCTCTCTCAACCACTCTAGTCTATCTATCACAGCCATGCGACCAAACTTTTAAAGAGACACACACAGAGAGAAACAAGGTCTCGACCACCATATTGTTTTATTCACGTTTTTCCTGGTTCTGGTCCCTTGAAACATGAATCCAACCAAAGCTATGTACATAAAGGGATAATAGGCGTGGATAATTACGCCAGGGGCAGTTAATCTTTGAATGACCTGGCCAGTCTACAGAAGAACTGTCTGGTGATGGGTCCTATCTCTGTGCTTCCTGTCCCTGCTCTTCAACCGATGCAGCCTTCCTCAGTTCACATACAGCCGATGAGGGACCTGTGACCGACTGACTCTCTGTCTTGAGAAGCGTAAAGCTAACATACGGCACTTCACTGGTTTATGTGGAGCAGGTTTTCACCACAGCTGTTCCCGTATAATCACCAACGGGCATACTTGCCTTAATGAAAAGTGATCAAGTGCCTCCCTGAGGCTGAGGGAATTCAAGAGCAGTTGGGGAGCGCACATCTGTTATGATGGAGGACTCCCGTGGAGGGCTCGCAGGGCCAGCCGATGCCGGGTGTTGCATCATCAGGTGGAAAGGTACAAAACAAGCAAGATGGCTGCCTTCCTGAGAGGATCTCCGCGCTGTTCTTCTCATGTGTTCGAGGCAGCCTGCCCCGTTCCCTTTCTTAAGCCCTAAGAACAGATGCAAAACAAGACTCCACTCTATTATTCTCCATTATTAATTTCAAATTTACTATCCTGTACTCAGTTTGCAACACAGCATATTAAATATGCCTTTAATTCCCAGAAACAGAAAATAATACATTACCACCTTCATAATGTGTATCCTGATAAGAATAATTAAACCACTTTTTTTGTCATCTACTTATGTGTAGCCGTACAGGTCTAAATGCCAAGTGGGTTTTTTATTATTAAAAAAATGATTCATGCATGTTATTAAAAGAGAGTAGAGCTCATTTATATACCTGAATGAGGAAACAGTCACCCTGTTTTCATTTTTTCCTTTCAACACAATCATGTTGGTCCCATTTATGCTGATGCGAGTCATACCCCAGTCGTAGAGACTTTATAATACGAAAGCCAAAACACTGTATGCCCTTGATTATACGATGTGGTTGCCAACTCTGGTTTAGGAAATTCCTGGAGATTTAGGGGCGACATTTGGGAAGGGTGCAGTTTGGGGAGGGGAGAGGAGGGAAGAGGAAGGAGGAGGAGTGGAGATTGGATTTATACCCCACCCTTCACTTGGAGTCTCAGAGTGGCTTACAGTCTCCTTTCCCTTCCTCTCCCCACAACAGACACCCTGTGAGGTAGGCTCCAAGCCGCGGGCCTCGCTTCGGAGGCGAGGGGGAGGAAAGAGAGACTGGCGAGACGTGGGGGGAGAGACCTGCGAGCCTTCGAAGGCGGGGGGAATCCGGGAGCCGGAGGTGGTGGTGGAGGAGACGGGGAACGGCGGGATGGGGGGGGGCTTACCTGCTGCTTCCTCCTCCGCCCGCTCTGTGTGGAGCTCCCCCGCTCCCCCCCCCGCGATTTTCGCGGGTCCCCTTTCTTGTTCTTCCTAATATCCAGCCAGTACCGTCCTGCTTGTAATTTAAACCCACTGTTGCAAACACCTTCCAGCATGTGCTTACCACTGGATCACCATTTCTGACTGCAGTATGATGACGCTCACCCACGTAATGACATTAAGCATTTTTGTCGTCCAGGTCACATATATTATGTCAGTATTCTTTCTAAGAGGAGCTGTGGTGGCTCAAGTGGTTAAGACGCTGAACTGCAGGCTGTGGAAGGTCAGTAGTTCAGCAGTTCAAGACCCGGGTGCCGCAAGACGGGGTGAGCTCCTGTCTCTAGTTCCAGCTATGCCAACCTAGCAGTTCGAAAACAAGAAATTGCAAGTAGATAAATAGGTACCACTTCGGTGGGAAGGTAACAGCGTTCCGTGTGCCTTGGTGTTTAGTCATGCCGGCCACATGACTACGGAAACATCTTCGGACAGCGCTGGCTCTTCGGCTTTGAAACGGAGATGAGCACCGCAACCCTAGAGTCGGATTCGACTGGCTTTCGAGCAAGGGAACCTTTACCTTTATTCTTTCTAAGAGTTCTGCGACACAAGGTGCCATGATTATGCCTGATGCAGGACCGAAGCTGAGAGAATAGTCGTGTGAGGGTTACCAGGTCCTCCCTGGCCACTGTGGGGGGGGCACAGGGGGGAGGGTTGGAAAACTCCTGAAGATTTTGGGGGTTGGAGCCTGGGGAGGAGCCTCATTGGGGTACAGTGCCATAGAGCAATGCTCCCTCTATGGTGTGGAGTCTTGTGAGCAAAAATTCTACTTTGTGAGCTCCTGGCATTGAAGCTGTGAGTGAGCGATTTGACTACTGCATAAATTAGTTTGCTCTGGAGCCCTCCTTCCTGTGTGAAGACAAAAATGTGTGAGCCAGAGGCTAAAAAACTGTGAGCTGGCTCACACTAACTCATCTTAGAGGGAACACTGCCGTAGAGTCCACCCTCCAAAGCATCCATTTTCTGCAGGGGAACTGATCTCTGTAGTCTGGAGATGAGCTGTAATTCCAGGGGATCCTCTCATCCCACCTGGAGGCTGGCATCCCTAAGTCACCTGCATAGCAGAGGAGGGATCGAAGCAGCAGATAACATCTGTGTTACTTACAAATCTGTTGAGTCACCTTCTCCGTCCCACCTCACCTTCTGGAACGCTAAGCCAGACACGCCAACGAGCAGAATAATACCCAGTCTGAATGTTTCTAAATATCACCAACTGTCATTAATTTGTTCAATTTCAGATCTGTTCCAATAATGATATTAAAGAAAGGGATTATTCACTTTGCATTTTGATGAGTTAATGCCTGGATGCCTACCTGCAATTACTGTGCGTTGCGATCAGAGCTGGGTCGAGATTCTAGAAAATTTCTCCCCGCCTTCCGAAAATGAAAGCGAGCTATATGTACTCAGAAATTCCTAGGAGTTCCTTTAACCATTTGTTTATTGTGAAAGCGGCAGGATTTCAACTCTCTTCTCTGCCATTCTTCATCTTCCTGTGTCCCCATATGTCCCCCACAGAGCGTTCAGCACAAGCGACCAACATCTCCTGGTTGTCCCCAGCCCTAAGGATGTCCAACTAGCCTCAACCTGCCCCGGCCCCAGCCTGGTGGAACAAGCTCCCTCTTGAGATCAGGGCCCTGTGGGATTTGTTATAATTCTGCAGGGCCTGCAAGACAGAGCTGTTCGGCTATGCCTTCGGATGAGGCGGCGGGCATCCAAATCTATCTCAGCCTCCCTTGCTGCCAGTGCTGGCCAAATGGAGCCAGCCAGGGCCGGATTTAGACTTGCTGAGGCCCTAAGCTATACAAAACCCAGAGGCCCCCTACTGTTTTAAATTACATCAGCTGGTCTCAGAAAAATTTAAAATTTATATTGTGTTTTTATTCGAGGCCCCAGCAGATTGCAAGGCCCTAAGCTGTAGCTTATTTAGCTTATGCGTAAATCCAGCACTGGAGCCAGCTAAAGATGAGCAACGTTGTCGGGGCGAATCCACCGTGCTTGTGTTTGGTTCACGTTTTAAGAGAAATATGGTTTTAACTATTGGATTATATTGTCATTTTGTGATTTGTGACCCACCCTTGGGCCCGCCTGCAGGGAGGGTGGGATAAAAACGGAATTATTTAAATAAATAAATATCTCCTCTCCTCTGGCTTTCTGTATGCAGGCTTGTGTGTAAAGGGCCATCAAGTGGCTCCCGACTGACCCCATGAATCAATGTCCTCCAAAATAAGAACATTAGAACATAAGAGACGCCAATGTTGGATCAGGCCAAAGGCCCATCCCGTCCAACACTCTGTGTCACACAGTGGCCAGAAATACCAGTGCCATCAGGAGGTCCACCAGTGGGGCCAGGACATTAGAAGCCCTCCCACTGTTGACCCCCCCCAAGCACCAAGAAGACAGAGCATCACCTGCCCCAGAGCCCCTATCTATACCTTGTGGCTAATAGCCACTGATGGACCTCTGCTCCATATGCTTAGCTAATTCCCTTTTGAAGCCGTCCATGCTTGTAGCCGCCACCACCTCCTGTGGCAGTGAATTCCAAGTGTTAATCAGTCTTTGGGTGAAGAAGTACTTCCTTTTATCCGTTCTAACCCGACCGCTCAGCAGTTTCATGGAGTGCCCACAAGTTCTTGTATTGTGAGAAAGGGAGAAAAGTACCTCTTTCTCTACCTGCTCTTTCCCATGCATAATCTTATAAACCTCGATCATTAACATTAAATCCTCTCATTAACAGCCTTGCTCAGGTCTTGCAGACTGAGGGCCGCGGCTTCCTTTTTTAAATAGAGTTTTATTAGTTTATATATAGAAAGGGGGAAAGGGAAAAGAAGGGAAGAGAAAGAGTATCTCTCCCTTTTTATAAAAGAGTAGTGGGTGCCAGAATTCTAAAATTGGCCCCTTTAGTGTTAGGCCGAAAAAACTGCCACTCGGAAGACACTGGCTGGGTTCACTGGCTGCTTTGTGCAGTCCCGGCCAGCATTCCAAGGTCATTTACATATGGAAGCTGATTGGACTACACTCCATTCCAAAACTCACCCCCCCCCCCGCAAGGCAGTTGGAATTTTCAGTTGGGAGAGGAGAATTATGTCAGCTGCTCCCTAGGCAGAGGCTGTGTGTGTGTGGGGGGGTGTGTGTAAAGACAGACAGTCAGATAAACGTTGGCTGATGTTTGCCAACTCCAGGTTCGAACTCCAGGACATAGGGTTGCCAACTCCAGGTTGGAAACTTCCAGGATATTTTAGGGATGAAGCCTGCTGAGGGTGGGATCTGAGGAGGAGGAGGAAGAGGGGGACCTCAGACAGATACAATGCCATGCTGCCCACACTCCAGACAAGCTGTTGCCAGTCTCCAGGTGACAGCTGGAGAGATCTTAAAGCTTTGGTGCTACTTCAAAGTTCCCCAGGAGCCCAAAACAGAGTAGTGTTTTGGAAAATCTTGAGGAATTGTTTGGTGCATTTACGATGGGGCTCCTGGGGAACTATTGTTGCCAATCTTGGCCCAGCAGCCATCAAACCATTCTCTTCAACCCCCTGCTGTGCAGCTGACTTTCCCCTAGGGTTGCCAATCTCCAGGTGGGACCTGGAGATCTCCCACTGCTACAATTGATCTCCAGATGACAGAGATCAGTTCCCCTAGAGAAAATGACTGCTTTAGGAGGGTAGACCCTATGACATTATACCTGCTGAGTCCTTCCGCCCCCCCCCCCCGCCCAATGCTGCCCTCTACAGAATCCACCCCCCAAACCTCCAGGTATTTCCCTCCTTAGAGCTGGCAACCCTACATTCCCCTCAGTGCCTGTTGGGAGTGGGTGGTGGGGGAGGGGAAGGGAGTGGGCGACCGGAGGCTTCTGCCTCCTGTCTCCGGTCCTGGAGGGGGGGGG
>NW_015169802.1:605605-657686 GCF_001447785.1 Gekko japonicus | reverse complement strand
GCCGATGCCTCCGTCGCCTGGCTGGAGTGGCCGCGGGGGAGTCTGGAGTCGGGCGGCCGCTGGTGGGAGCCGCGGGTGCCCGGGCCGAGATTGGGGGGGCAAGGCGGGCGACAGAAGGCCGATGCCTCCGTCGCCCGGCCCTCTACAGAATCCACCCCCCAAACCTCCAGGTATTTCCCTCCTTAGAGCTGGCAACCCTACATTCCCCTCAGTGCCTGTTGGTAGGCAACTAAGCTTGGTCCTGTCACCTACTTTGGCCTTTGGGAGAAAACACATTGGGGCCAATCCTGATAGGGTTGCCAACTCCAGATGGGAAATTCCTGGAGACTTGAGGGATGGAGCCTGAAGAGGGTGAGGTTTGAGGAGGGGTGGGACCTCAGACAGGTACACTGCCATAGACTCCACCCTCCAAACCAGTCAGTCCCACATAGGGAACCATTGTTGCCAATCTCCAGGTGAGGGCTGGAGAGCACTCAGTATTACAACTGCTCTGCAGAAGGGAGGGCAGAAGTCAGCTGAAGTCAAAGGGGCAGATAATGGTAGGTTGGTGGCTAGCTGGGAAGGAGATGGGGTTGCCAACTACATGCTGACAAATTCCTGGGGATTTGAGGGGTGGAGCCTGGAGAGGGTGGGGTTTGCAGAGGGGTGGGACCTCAGACAGGTAGAATGCCATAGACTCCACCCTCCAAACCAGCCATTTTGTCCTGGGTAACAATTGTTGCCAATCTCCAGGTGAGGGCTACAGATTACTCACAATTACAACTGCTCTTCAGGTAGCAGAGATCAGTTCCTCTGGAGAAAACAGTGGACTCTGTCATTATACCCTGCTGAGGTCACCACAGCAAATTGACACTGTTTGTCCAAAGCCAGAGCACTGCCCCAGAGCCTCTTTCTAGATCCCGTTGTATTGCTTTCACAACGGGCTTTACTGCTAGTAGAGTTATATATAAAAAGTCCAAATTAACATTGTGCGTGCAAATCTTCTCCTGAAAGTTTCACAACTATTATAACCATCTTTCTTATTGTTCTTCATTTAGTCTTAGTTTCTTAGTACTTATGTTTTAACCAGTCGTAAAAAGCCCTCCAGGGTCCCATAAATTCTTCTTCCATTTCAGCACATTCCATAATCTTTGTTATCAGCTCATTAAGCGTTGGGGATTTTCAATGTCCTCCATGTCGTTGCGAATAAGATTCTGGCTTATAGCATGTAAAATAAAATATCTATGGTTCTTATCTAAGTCATCTGATAGACAGTTTAAAAAGGATATTTCTGGTTTAAAAACTATTATAATATCTAACACTGAATGTTGAATATTAACAGCCACGGCTTCCTTGATGGAGTCGATCCATCTCACATTGGGTCTTCCTCTTTATCAACTTTTCCTAGCATTATCATCTTTTCCAGTGACTCTTGTCTTCTCAGCATGTGACCAAAGTACAATAGCCTCAGTTTAGTCATTTTAGCTTGTAGGGACAGTTTGGGCTTGATTCGGTCTAGATTTGACCTTCTGCCTTTTGGAAAGCACTTTGCCCTTTCTAGAGTCGCTTGGCCGGCTGGGTTTTGCCTGGAAGCTCGGCATCGTATGCAGTGCCCATTTTACTCATTGGCTAGGAGCTGCAGTGGCTCAAGTGGTTAAGACGCTGAACTGCAGGCTATGGAAGGTCAGTAGTTCAGCAGTTCGAGACCCCGGTTGCCGCATGACGGAGTGAACTCCCATCTCTAGTTCCAGCTCCTGCCAACTTAGCAGTTCGAAAGCAAGAAATTGCAAGTAGATAAATAGGTACCACTTCGGTGGGAAGGTAACAGCATTCCGTGCGCCTTGGTGTTTAGTCATGCCAGCCACATGACCACGGAAACGTCTTCGGACAGCGCTGGCTCTTCGGCTTTGAAACGGAGATGAGCACCGCAACCCTAGAGTTGGATTTGACTGGCTTTCGAGCAAGGGAACCTTTACCTTTACCTTTAGCCCAGATTCCTAACTTGTGTGTTTTTTTAAATAACCAACAAGGTTTCAGGCCTTCTACAAGCAGAGTCTGAAAGCACAATGTGCATACAGGTCTCTGCCGAATTTATATAGTGGCATCAATCTAGGGTTGCCAACCAGACGCTTCACTTCTGCAGGAACAAAAGTGTGTGGGGGGGGGGGAGTGACATCACATAATGTCACAACATCATTTCTGGTTATGGCACTTAAGGAATTCCTCAATATCTATTGTGTGTGTGATATGCTGTCAAGTGGCTTCCAATGTATGGTAACCCGATGAATTAATGAACTCCAAAACGTCCTATTGTCAGCTATGCAGCTGCCATGGCTGAGGAGGGGGATGCTGGCAGTTGGATGCATTGTCTCTGTCTGTGCCTGACTTGGAATGTTAAGTTTCGATTCTCCTTGCCTCCTTATCTTCTTGTAGCTTAGGCCTGTGACCTTGGTGCCTTGTTACTCTATTCTCTGGGAATTCTTAGCCAGTAACTTCAGCAGGCTTTTGCAGTTATTCCAATTGGCTCTGGTTCATCCCCCTGACCCCTTCGAATCTTGTATATTATTCAGCTGTGCCCGCTTATTCTCATTCCTGACACTGGATGTATGTACAGATGACTTGCCTTTACTGACTCCAATAAACTTTACTCCTTTGGAAAGAAAATTGTGGGGACTGATTGCTGCAGAACTCTGATACCTATCCTTAAAGGCCTTGCTCAGGTGTTGCAAGCTTCCTTTATTGGGAAGGGATTGTCTTCAACTCTTTCTAGCATTTTTCTAGCAAAAAACCATAGAGATCCGGGGAACTGGTAGAGTGTTGTGATGTCACTTCTGGGTTTCACAGGAAGTGATGGCACGACAGCACTTCCCTGTGGTTAAACCATAGAGTTTTGGGTGAATCCTAGAGCATTGCACTGATGCAAGGCGTCACTTCCGGTTCATGCCAGAAATGACATTGCAGCGTCAGCATGATACTGATCTGACAGATCCCTGCCCCCCACAATCTCTGACTGGGTGCCAGTGCTGAGCTTATAACTTTAGCATTTATTGAACAGGTGCAGAGCCATGTAATGCTGCAGCAACAAAATGAGAGCCCAGAGAGTCTAGGGCCTTGCTCCATCTTTCTCTCTCCCCCAGACAAGTTCTGCTGTTGTCTCAGAAGAAAGCCGAACAAAGCCTGCCCGCGGCAAAGAGCATGGTAAGCATACCGTACTCCTTGATCACCAAGGTTCTGTGGCAGATGCAAAACAACTGGTAGATAATGCAGCAAGGAATATGCTTGATTTGCATAATTAGCCAATGGATTGCATAATATCCAGATCAAGTTACCCAAAGTTGGGGGTCATGAATATGGCAACTCTAGTCCCTCCTTTTTAGCAACAAGAATGGTAAGTCATTAGAAGGCCTGTTTCACATATTTCGCATATTGAGCTGCGATGGCTCAAGTGGTTAAGACGCTGAACTGCAGGCTGTGGAAGGTCAGTAGTTCAGCAGTTCGAGCCCCGAGTGTGCCGCATGACGGAGTGAGCTCCCGTCTCTGGCCCCAGCTCCTGCCAACCTAGCAGTTTGAAAGCAAGAAATTGCAAGTAGATAAATAGGTACCACTTCGGTGGGAAGGGGACAGCGTTCCGTGCGCCTTGGCGTTTAGTCATGCCGGCCACATGACCACGGAAACATCTTCGGACAGCGCTGGCTCTTCGGCTTTGAAACGGAGATGAGCACTGCAACCCTAGAGTCAGATTCGACTAGCTTTCGAGCAAGGGAACCTTTACCTTTACCTTTACCTTTGTTCACATATTATGTCGTGCAAACCTAGGTCTGTTAAGAGGGAAAAAAGAAATTGACTTAAAAAAAAAAAAGCAAGTCTCTGGAGAGGCCACAGGTTTTTACTAAATTTATTTACTGAATAAATAAGTAATAAATGTTCTAAGGAAACATGCATTTTTGGCCTTTAAAATGCTAACAACGTAACAGGGAGTCTGACTTCAAAAACAGCAGAACTGAATGGAGGCTGAAGGGTTAAATTCTCTCTCTCTCTCTCTCTCTCTCTCTCTCCTCCCCCCCCCCCACACAACCCCAAGACAAAATAAGGCTGCATGAGGCTGCTATGAGTATTTTTTGGTCAGAAGGATATATGATCTTCATGTCAGCCCCCCGTCACATAAGGAGTGCTCCTGTATGCTTTCGAGGTAAAGGTAAAGATTACCCTTGCTCAAAAGCTAGTCGAATCCGACTCTCGGGGATGGTGCTCATCTCCATTTCCAAGCTGAAGAGCCAGCACTGTCCGAAGACTTCTCCATGGTCATGTGGCCGGCATGACTAAACACTGAGGCGCATAGAACACTGTTACCATCCCACTGAAGTGGTACCTATTTATCTATTTGCAATTTCTTGCTTTTGAACTGCTAGGTTGGCAGGAGCTGGGGCCAGAGACGGGAGCTCACTCCGTCACACGGCACTAGGGTCTCAAACTGCCAAGCTACAGACCTTCTGGTCTGCAGCTCAGCGTCTTAACCTCTAGTTATTATATGTCCCATTTTATATTCACCGTTCTACAATGAAACTCAGGGGTATAACAGGAGCCAATAACCGCAATGGGGATGGTGTGAATTATACTAGCACTAGTAAAGAAAGCCCGTCGTGGCGGTAGACGACGGGCCCTAGATAGGAAGGGAG
The DNA here is from genome assembly GCF_001447785.1 of Gekko japonicus. NCBI lineage: Eukaryota > Metazoa > Chordata > Lepidosauria > Squamata > Gekkonidae > Gekko > Gekko japonicus. The sequence goes on along the minus strand of NW_015169802.1, from coordinate 653,031 downwards.
GAATGGAGAAGAGGAGGTCGAGAGAGAGAGAGACAGAGTTAGAGAGGGGGAAAAGAGAAAAGGGGTGGAGAAAGAGTGAGGTTAATGGTAGAAATTTGGAAAGAAAGGAAGGTAGAAAGCTAGGAAGGAAGGGAGGAAGAATGAAAGGAAGGTAGGACGGAAGGAAGGAAGGAAGGAAGGTAGGTAGGTAGATGGGTAGAAAGACAGAGATTGAAAGAGAGTGAATGGGACGAAGGATAGTTGAGAAGGAAGAAGGGCAGAGAACGAAAGAGAGGGGGGAAACAGAGTGGGTGAGAGAGAGAATGTTGGGAGGGGAGAGAGAAAAAAAGGGGGGGAGGGGACCCGGCCTGGACTGGGGGCGCTGGGGTGGGGGGAGCCGGCGGACCGAGGCCTGGACCATCAGGGCTTGGAGTAGCCCCCCTCACTGGCTTTTCTCCCTGGGGGGACCTCTCTAGCGCCCCATGGCTGGGAGCCCTTCTCCCAGGCTCCTGGGGTGGCATGGACAATCGTGCTCCCTCCCACCCATGGCCACTTGCAGGCTTCTCCTGGAGGTCCGGGAGAAGGCTACTACCATGGAGATCGCCAAAACCGGAAGCTCTTTTGTTTCATTCTCTATCCATTTTACTTCATGTCTCTTTAAAGGCCTGATCCAGCTTTGAGTGTAATCAAATAGAATTATGTATCTGAAATTCACACTTGTGAATGACAGCCTTATGAGACCACGAAGCAGATAAACTGGGGGAAAGGATATAGCTATGGATGGGCACGAACCAAACCACAAACTTCCATGAACTTTGAAAGCAGTTTCTGGAAGTTCATGGATAGAGCAGAAAGTTCCCTGCGAAAGTCACAAATACAGCTGAGAAGTGGGAAGTTGCTCCTGCCTCTCAGCTGTTTTTAAAGTTTAAAGAGACCACAGAAGACAGCCAAAAACAGCTGAGTGATGGGGAGGCTCTCCCAACTATTCAGCTGTTTTTCAGGCTCTCTTGTGTAGTCCCTTTAAATTTTAAGGGGCCTGTACAAGACAGCCTGAAAAACAGCAGAGTGGTGGAGAGGCTGTTCCAGCTGTCTTGTTGTTTCACTTTAATCTTATCCTCCATTAGGGAAATGTTTGCTTCACTGTTGTTTTAGAATTTGCAAACTGTTCAAAAAACCATATTGATAAAAATAGGATTTTTTTTTCTTTTTGTAATTTCCATTTCTGCCAGATGATCATACTTTTTATTGTAAAGAACTTTGTAGTCTGTCAGTCTTTTCACATGCATTTTTCTCCCAAAGAATTTAATCAGTGCTTAATTATGTAATAGTTGATGAAATTTACATACACCAAGAGAAATTACAATCAACTGGAAAAGTGACAGACATTACAATCAATTGGAAAAGTGCTAAATGCTAAACATGGCAGGTGTAAAACTATCATAAAGCCATCACCAAAAAAAGTCTGAAAATACTTTTGGATAAAGATTTTGGGGGAGAATTTGGATTCCTCAAACATTAAGGAACCTCAGAAGAGTGGTCAGGTGAGGGAGCTTCCTAGATAGTCTAATCTCCCCTCTGCAAAGGAAGAGGACCGCTTCACTGTCATTAAATAGTCACATGAGAATCAAAGCTACTTAATGAAACAGCTGAGTTTTGTTTCAAGTTATTTAATTCTTTTTAACAAAACAGACATCCCTACATCCTGCTCGGTCAGAATATGCCAATGGTGACTGATATATTACCTTACAAAGGCTCCGGTCACACGGGCAGGAAACTGCGGGGGGGAAGCGTGGCTGTTTGCCCCGGGGCAAACCAACGCGTAGTTACTCGATCAGACCTCCCCTGGAGGTTCCGTGGAGGTCCCATGGAGGTTCCGTGGGAAGGGAGAGGTGCTGATCACAGGACGATCCTGCGCGCAACAAAGAAGTGTGCGGTGCGGCAAATGGGTGGGTTTTTTTGTCGTGTACACCAAAAATGTGCATGCTCCGTTGGGTGCTTGTGCGCATCCACAGAGACTTGGAGGGAAAAAACCCTTGTTTGCAAGGGGACATGGGCGGGCGCCGGATGCCACCGGAAATGCGATTAGACGCCCGCCCTTGCCCCGCAGTTTCCGGAAACTAGTACCTCCAAGGTACTAGTTTTTTGCAGCGCAGTTTCGGCGGGAAGCCTTGGTTGAGCCACGGAAGTGCTACACTTCCCAGATGTGCTGGTGAGATCGTGCCCGGAAACTCTGCCTGACTTCCGTCTCTCTAGCATGGCTAATGTTCCGTGTGACCGCAGCCAAAGATGGTTTTTGCATCAGTAGCAACCAATTCAACAAGATAAGAGCAAAGACTCTAAGTGGGGTTTCATTTCTCTACACTGATCATCTTTATAAAGGAAACTGCTATAACTAGGGACGGGCACAAATTGGGAAAATTCATTCCCTTTAAATGGGGGTTGCGTAAAGGCTGAAAAACAGCTGAGCAAGGGGGTGCAGTGTGCTCCCCACTTTTCAGCTGTATTGGGCTGTCTTGTGCAGTTCCCTTTAAGTTTAAAAGGACTGCACAAGACAGCCTGAAAAATAGCCAAGCAGCTGGAACAGCCTCTCCACCAGGGGGGGGGCTGTGGGGAGGCGGCCGGACGGAGCCGTCCGCCTGGAGCGGGGGCGGGGGGTCGTGGTGGAACCGGCGGACGGAGCCTAACGGCTCCGTTCGCCGGTCTTACCTGTTCAAATAAAACCATTCTAATCATCATGCTTTCTGCTTTCCATAGTTCTCCACCACCTTGCGCCACTTAGCTTGACTGTTGTGGCACCTGATACACCTTTGATTTGGCTTTCTTTGGACAGCTGCACGTCAAAAACAAATGCAAGATGTTAGAGAAATCTTTCTTAAAGAAACATCTTCCCCTTTCAAAAAGCATGTCGGTTTTCTTTCAGCAATATCCACTTTCAACTTTATTTTACAAGGTCTCCGCTGGGAGCTGTTTCGCACTCTCAAGTTAGTGTTTACAAGGGAGCCGAAGTTTAAATGAGTTGCTTCAGAACAAGCGGCTGCTCCACTGAGGCACCCTGGAGAAGTCATCTCAGCCTCAGGACCTCTGGCACACGAGGCACAGTTGGCAGATTTTAGCACAGTCGACATAGCTATCCTTCCAGCCGGCATCTTTTGCTATCCAGAAATCAAACGATATAATGGGATCATACAACTGTAAAGGTAGAACCAGGCTGCACTAAAGAAGGATTTTATTACTCAAGCATTCCTAAGAGATTAGGAAGCAGGAGAGAAGAAAATAGTCTATGGTCATTATCAGAATTATATAGGCTACAGCGGAACTGTGAAATGGGGGAACAAAACCAGTAACCGGGACGTTACTGTGGATGCACAGTTAAGACCATTGAAGATGTGCTGTGCTAGCTGGTTCAAATTGCGTCTCCTCCCATAATATCTAGCCCACCAATTAAGATCTGTTCCTCAAGCCCTACTGTTTGTGCCCTTATCTTCAGAGGTGAGGCAAGTGGCAGATAGAGGCAGGGCATTTTCTATGCTAGAACCTTGCCTTTCAAACCCCCTCCCCACCTTGGGCTCCTCCACATTCTCTTTTTTGTCACTTGTGTGTCTCTGTTGCATTGGGTTCCCCCCCCCTTTTCTGCATTTGTTTTGCTCCCTCTAGTGGTCAATTCAATGTTACATCGCTGTCTGTCCGGCATATCCCCCTGCAGATTTAAAGTGCAGGGATATGCTGGACATACAGTGATGTAATATTGAATCGACCCCTAGAGGGAGGGAAACAAATGCAGAAAAGAAAAAAAAACCTCTGAAGCAACAGGGATAGACAAACGTTGAAAACGAAAATGTGGACCTTTGAGGCTCACCTGGTGCCTGCTTTACTCCCTTTTAGGCACCAGGCCAAAATATATCTTTTTACCCAGAGTTTTAATCAGGAGTTTATCGTATCAGCTTTTTCATGGTCTGCTTCTGTTATACCGATAGTTTTTAATGTTGCTTATGGACAATGGCTTGCATTGTTACGGCTTATGTTTTAATATTTTGGTTTTTAATTTTAAGCCACCTTGACTGGGAATCTGAAGAGGCCACATAGAAATATTCCAAATAAATTAATAAATATGCATTATTCTTCCTAGAAAGATGTCTGCTTGGTTATGTTTTTGGTTTTGGAGTTTTGGTTTTTTTTTGAGTGATGGGCAAAGAAGCCAACTGTTGATGCTCATAATATGAAATTAAGAGCAATAATAATTCATACCAGCATTCAGAGGTTTAAGATGTCATTTAATTATCAAAAGCTCTCTACAGATTTTGAAAATTATCAAATTTCACACTATGGGGCTGTTTTCCAAAGAAATGCAAGTGGAACACTGGGCAAGATAACTTGGTATTGAAATAGGCATTGAAATAGGTATTGAGCAGTGCCTGGCAACTGGCGGGAGAATCGTGGGTGGGGTTATGTGGAGCAGTGATGCTGGCTGCAGCACCACATCACTTCCAGTAACTGGAAGTGACATAGGTAGCTCTAGGACTCACCAGAAGCTCTATGGTAAAAACTATGTCACTTTTTAAAACCAGAAGTGAAGTGTTACCACACAAGATGCTGCAGGTTTTTTAAAAATTCTCCTACTGCTGCTCAGATGACCAATATCATGGTAAATATCCAATAAAATCCAAAAAATAGATAAACAATACACAGTACATAAAGCCGATTTAATCCCAACCCTAAAACCGTAAGTAACGTACAAATGACATCAAATACTACAATACCCACAAACCAACTGTGCCTCAAAAAAGAGATATAATAAGTGTCCTGTCCAGCGCGAGCTGTGCTAAGCCATCGCTCTTTAGGTGTGAGTCAACCACAACTACTGAGTAGAGCTTAAATCATCTTTATTTAACTTCACACGCATTCAGAAGATAGCTGTGTGGAAAGTTACATCTTGTGATCTAGGTTAGTTCTATAGCCGTGGTGAGAAAGAGATGGACTTCCCCTCTCCTTGCAGTAAGGGTTGATGGACAAAGAAACGGAAAAGAACAATAAAACTCTTATCTTTGCGCCTCTGAGCTCAGGAAATTGCTCTTAATGAGCCAGTCAGAGGGAAGCTTCTGGGACCCCTAACTGTGAACTACAATTCCCAGGTGCAACAAGTCTTAAAGATACAGAGCAGTTTTACTAAACTACAGATAACGCTGACTGGGGGCAGCACAATAAGCCAAAAACAAAAGCAACCCCTCTCCCAAAATCATGAAGATTTGAGGGTGGAGCCTTAGGGGCACAGAATTCGGAGAGGGAGGTCGGCAAGTATGTGATGCCATGGAGTCTGCCCTCTGAAGCTGATGTTTCCTCCCGAGGGGAACTGATCTCTGTCACCCAGACATCAGCTATAATTTCAGGAGAACTCCACGTTCCCTCTGGAGGCCGACATCTCAACACAGGAGTCACCCCTCAATGCTGACTTTCGTGGATTCAAAACAGACAAACGGAAGTATTATTTCATGCAAGAAATAACTTATGTGCAGAAATCCCCGTTTTCATTTTGGGGCACAGTGAAACAAAACATTCTCCACACAAAAACGATCAATAAAAATGATCCTTGATGATTTTATCACGTAATGAACATGTGGTAGTCGGGGCATATCGTGAGTGACTACGTTCTAGTAATAGCAACTCCATCTTCCAATATGTGACTGAAAACATGAGAAGCGAACTGTGTCATTTTGGTAGTTCTTTAAGGTAGGTTCATTCCTAGAGTAAGCTCACAGCCTCCTAGAAGCATGTAAAAACTGTAGAAGTGGTTAACTGATGAGAATCTCTGCAAAACAGTGATGTTTTCATTGCCTGAAGCGCTGGGATGTGTTGCTAGATAACTGGTGCCAAAGGAGCTAGGGGGAAAAACTGTTGCAGATCCATTTGTGATGTATTTCCCCTATGCTAAGAAAGCTCTCCATTACATCTACGGGGCAACAGTAAAAATGGGGCTCTCAACAGAAAGCTGTTCTAAGTGGTTTATCCAGCGGCAATTGTGACGTGCCAACAGCCATTCGCAGAAGAACCGCAACGGGAAGAGGCAAGCACAGCCTGCCCCGGCATCCGAAAATAGTCGCATTAAAGCTTGAACAAAGTAATACAATTTAACAGAGAGGCTGCCAGGAAAGTGCGTTGGAAAAAACTTCACGCCTTCAATAAATTTCAACATCCATCCAAGTCTGCACACTAGAGGGGAAAAGATCCCCCCCCCCTTATTAAATCAGGCCTATATAGGGGGAAACCCATTAAACCATAATGCATCCCAGTAACCATGCTCTGTGGCCTCAATACCATGTGCTGCTCAATTTTTCCTGTACTAGTGGCGATCCCAAGAAGGCAGGAGAAGCAAGTTTAATGGTACACCACCATACATGACTGGTGAGCTATGTTCAACCACAAGTCAAGAAATCTTGTTTCAACTGGTTGCTTGTTGGTGAGATGACAGAAATGAGGAAGGACCCCAACAGAGCATGGCTTATCAGGACAAAATACTGCATTAGAGCCAGCCAGCTTTTTCATTCAGTCATAGCTATTTCCTCTCCTTATTACAATCCCCATCTCATGTGGGTTTTGCCAGCGCAGCTCCCATGATACCCAGAAGAGGGCTCTTCCGCAGTCTCATTTCTGTGGTTTGTGTGTCCCTGTGACAGACACACAATTGCTGTACATAAAACTACAGGACTGTGAAGGGTTAATACTCCACAAAGCCAGAGAGCCTTGAGTGACAGGCTGCTCCAGGCAATCTGATTGGTTGGCATCAGCTGAGCAAAAACAAGTCTGGTGAGAGCTGTATGCTGAGAAAAAGGATTCAGATGGCTGCCTTAACTGTGACAAGATGTGTATTGAAATCATCTTAAACTAGCCCTGACGGAGAAAGTCAGTGCTGACAAAGTCAGAATTCACCCATGACTTAATATAGTCCTAATTCAGCATTTTTGTTGTTCAGTGGCACAGTCGAGTCCGACTCTTCGCGACCCCATGGACCAGATCCCACCAGGCCATCCTGTCTTCCGCCGTCCTCTGAAGTTGGCTCAATTTCATGTTCGTTGCATCGATGACACTGTCTAACCATCTCATCCTTTGCCGTCCCCGTCTTCTTTGACCTTCAGTCTTTCCCAGCATCAGGGTCTTCTCCAGGGAGTGCTCCCTTCTCATTTGGTGGCCAAAGTATCTGAGCTTCAGTTCCATTATCTGGCCTTCCAGGGAACAGTCCGGGTTGATTTCTTTTAGGATTGACTGATTTTTATCTTCTTGCAGTCCAAGGGACTCTCAAGAGTCTTCTCCAGCACCATAGTTCAAAAGAACCTTTTCTTCGGCGCTCGGCCTTCCTTATAGTCCAACTCTCGCAGCCATACATGACTACTGGGAATACCATTGCTTTGACCATGCGGATTAGCTGAGGGCAGTTGTGAGCACAGACAGCAAACTGGGGGAAAGTTTGGCAAGGAGGTTTGGATAGCATAAGAAGTCTCCCATTCAGGCCAAAGGAAGAGGGGATAAATCTTCTAGGGAGAGAAGAAGAATCCCTACCCAGTCAAACAGGGAAAGCTGTCTCTGAGAAGTCAAGATTCCCTGGTCTAGTGTGATTGGAAACTGCTTGTATCGACTTCAAAAACTCTGTTAACAGCTCAGTAAGATTTCTGGTGTTCCAAGAGAAGGGCTTTGGGTACAGGGAAGAGGGGACCAGCCTTCTGGGCACCAAAAGAGTCCGCTGTCATATAGATAAAGTGAGCTGAAGTGGTTTGGGAAAACCCAAGAACAAAAGCCTCTCAAAATTATTTTAAAAAACTATAGTAGCTGCAAATAATTCAAGAAATTCTCACTAGCCTAATACATAAGAAATAAGAATCCGTGCTTGTACTATTTTACCTCAGTATTTTTAACCCCTGACTTCATCTAACCATTCTCCTTGATGTTAAATAAAACCTTCTGTTATTTTTGAGAGTTAAAACTGTCTGAAGTGCCATTTTCTGTCATTCGATAGAAAGGGAGACCTGAACCCCTTCCCTCAGGTCCTGAGCTGAGAAAATAGCCACTACATATTACTGACACAGGGTGGGACTGCTAAAGCTGCTTTAAAGAGAAGAATACATTGCCAGGACTGGTCAGTCAGTAAAGGGACACAATAGAAAACTGGAGGGAAAATCTTGGAGGGAAGTGGACGGGGTCTGTCATAGTCCCTATTGCTTCTTCTTTGCTGAATGTGTTTTGCTCCCTCTAGTGGTTGATTCGATATTATACCAGTTTATGGGTGCGTTCAGATGCGCCATTTGATCTGGTGTCATAACTCTTCAGCAACGGATTTTATATGCACAATCACACAGTCAACATCTGCCTCCCATCCCCAGCCGTGGGCTTCCGGCTCTAAACCACTTTAACCCAGAGTATTTTATTACCAGGTCCCAAAGTGGTGTTTTCTCAGCTCTCCCATTTAAAGCCGCATTTTGCCCCTGTGTGATTGCTCCTCCGGTGTCAAGCCACTTCCGGTTTAAACCCCCTCCCCACTCGAGAGCTGCCCAAGGCTTCCGCTTTTCGCCCACCATTTTTTATGCGTTGCTGGTGTGTGAATAGGCGGAGCTTCGCTACCGTGTTTAGAAAAACGACATTTAAACGGTCACTTGTTTTAGAGTTTAGATGAGTTCAGAATCTCACGGAGGCCATTTTCGGGTCAAACTTTTAAAGGGAAGTCTTTTGTTGGAGGGGCTGGATTGATTCGCCCTGGTGGTTCTGTGCATGCACCATGATAGTTCCCCCCCATTCTACGGAGGGGCGCCTATTGTTGTTGTTCAGTCGCACAGTCGAGTCCGACTCTTCGCGACCCCATGGACAATCTCCCGCCAGGCTCTCCTGTCTTCCGCCGTCCTCCGAAGTTGGCTCAATTTCATGTTCGTTGCATCGCTGACACTGTCTAACCATCTCATCCTTTGCCGTCCCCGTCTTCTTTGACCTTCAATCTTTCCCAGCATCAGGGTCTTTTCCAGTGAGTGCTCCCTTCTCATTTGGTGGCCAAAGTATTTGAGCTTCAGTTTCATTATCTGGCCTTCCAGGGAACAGTCAGGGTTGATTTCTTTGAGGATTGACTGATTTGTTCTTCTTGCAGTCCAAGGGACTCTCAAGAGTCTTCTCCAGCACCATAGTTCAAAAGAATCTATTCTTCGGCGCTCGGCCTTCCTTATAGTCCAACTCTCACAGCCATACATGACTACTGGGAATACCATTGCTTTGACCATGCGGACTTTTGTTGGCAGGGTGATGTCTCTACTTTTTATCATGCTGTTTAGGTTCGCCATCGCTTTCCTCCCAAGGAGCAGGCGTCTTTTAATTTCATGGCTGCAGTCACAGTCTGCGGTGATCTGGGATCCCAGGAACGTGAAGTCTGTCACTACTTCCACGACTTCCCCTTCTATTTGCCAAGGAGTGATGGGGCCGGATGCCATGATCTTAGTTTTTTTGATGTTGAGCTTCAAGCCCACTTTTGCGCTCTCCTCTTTTACTCTGAGCAAGAGGCTCTTTAGATCCTTTTCACTTTCAGCCATTAGAGTGGTATCATCTGCATATCTGAGGTTGTTGATCTTTTCCCCAGCAATCTTAATTCCCGCTTGTGATTCATCCAGGCCAGCATTTCGCATGATGTACTCTGCATATATATTAAATAAGCAAGGTGACAGTATACATCCTTGTCGTACTCCTTTTCCTATGCTGAACCAATCAGTTGTTCCGTATCCGGTTCTAACTGTCGCTTCTTGGCCCTTATACAGGTTTCTCAAGAGACATGTGAGGTGGTCTGGTACTCCCATCTCTTTAAGGACCTGCCATAGTTTGTTGTGATCCACACAGTCAAAGGCTTTAGCATAGTCAATGAAGCAGAAGTAGATATTTTTCTGGTACTCTCTTGCTTTCTCCATAATCCAGCGAATGTTGGCAATATGATCTCTCGTTCCTCTACCTCTTCGAAACCCAGCTTGTACTTCTGGTAGTTCTCTATCCACGTACTGTTGAAGCCTAGCTTGTAGGATCTTGAGCATGACCTTGCTAGCGTGTGATATGAGTGCAATTGTGCGATAGTTTGAACATTCCTTGGCATTGCCCTTCTTTGGGATTGGAATGTATACTGATCTTTTCCAATCCTGTGGCCACTGTTGCGTTTTCCAAATTTGCTGGCAAATGGAGTGCAGAACTTTAACAGCATCCTCTTCTAAGACTTTGAATAGCTCAGCTGGGATACCATCACCTCCACTAGCTTTGTTGTTAGTAATGCTTTCTAAGGCCCATTTAACTTCACATTCCAGGATGTCTGGCTCGAGGTCAGTGATTATACCGTCGTGGTTGTCAAGGACATCGAGGTCTTTCTTGTATAGTTCTTCTGTGTATTCTTGCCATCTTTTCCTAATCTCTTCTGCTTCTGTTAGGTCCCTACCGTTTTTGTCCTTTATCATGGCCAGCTTTGCATGGAACGCTCCCTTGATTTCTCCAACTTTCTTGAAGAGATCTCTAGTCCTTCCCATTCTATTGTTTTCTTCTATTACTTTGCACTGTTCATTCAGGAAGGCCTCCTTATCTCTCCTTGCTGTTCTCTGGAAATCTGCGTTCAGTTGGGTAAATCTTTCCTTTTCGCCTTTGCCTTTCGCTTTCCTTCTTTCCTCTGCTATTTGTAAAGCCTCATCAGAAAGCCATTTTGCTTTCTTGCATTTCTTTTTCTTTGGTATGGTGGTGATTGCTGCCTCCTGTACAATGTCACGAACCTCCGTCCATATGCACATGTGCAAACTGATAAAACATTTTAAAAACCGCCGACGCACACTCCCGCACATCAGTAGTGTAGATGCCGGGGAGCGACGTGACTGTGCAGTGAGGCGGAATAAGGGAGGTAAGTGTGATGGCGATTATCCAGATCAAATATAATCCAGTTAGAACTGGAGCAGTTTAACCCACTCTCAGCACGCCGTCTGACCGCACCCCCAGTCTGGCATAAAAACCTGCAATTTAAATCTGCAGGGAGATATGCTGGACATACAGTGATGTAATATCAAACTGACCATTAGAGGGAGCAAAACATGTGTGGAAAAGGGAAAAGAAACTAAGCAAAAGAGGGACACAAGTGAAAAAGAATGAGAATGCAGAAGAGACCAGAGCATTTTTGGAGGTCACAGTGGACCCATCCCTTTCCCACCAGTAGAAGAGCTGGTTAGAACCTCTTCACTTATTTCCTTTTACTTTTTATTCCTTTGTGACTTGGATTCTTGGTTGTGTATTTAAAGCAAATCCATGCCTAAAGTGAATTAAAGGTATCTCAGAGGGGGGGGAAACTTTGCTGAAAACAGGCCTTTTCTAAGGGTATTTGCATATGTGAATGCCAAATCACCTCTCTCAGTATTTATGTGAATATTTGATCATTGCTAATGCAGAAGAAAAAGCAGGGAAGAGTTCTGTAAATTTTACAAATTCCTCTTGCAACCTAATTGAAGGAAGACTTGATTTAAACCTCATTTGAAAACACTCTTAATCTCATTGCATTTATTTCTTTTAAAATATTTCTTACCTGCCTGTCCTTATCAAGCCCAAGGTGGCTAGCAACCCACTAAATTATATTACTAAAAATATCATATTAAAACAATAAACCAGCAAGATCCCAGACATCAGCTAATCCTTAAGGGGGGGGATCATATTCACACTGAAGTCTTTAAGTTTTCACAGACTTCCTAAAAGTCAGCAATGAGGCCCTTTATTGGACCTCCAAAGGAAATTTGGTCCATAACTGAGGGACAGCATTGAAGAAGGCATGATATGGAATCTAATCAAGTATACTCATCTAAGGGAGCACCCTCAGTAGGCACTGACCTGCAGATATAGTTGGTGAATGGAATCAAAAGGGGGGGGGGCGATAGTCCTTCAGGTGGGAACAACACAGCAATACAGTGGAGATCTGCATTCAGATAGGGCTTTTAGGCATTCTCATTTTCCTTGCTTGTAAGTTCTGATTCTTCGGGGAGGGGTTCTGTTCTGCATGTGTTTTGCTCCCCCTAGTGGTTGATTCGATACTACATTGTTTTATGTCCAGTATATCTCCCTGCAGATTTAAACTGCAGTTTTTTAATGCCAGAGATAAACAGGTATAATATCGAATCGACCACGTGCAGAGCAGGAGGGGGGAAAACCCCTGAAGAAACAGGAACTTACAAGCAAAAAAATGGGAATGCAGAAAGGCCCATATTAGCCAATCAAAACCCAAGGCAGAAGGACAAATGTACTGATTGCACATGCTGACATACAGGCAAATAATAGTGCTGCAGACTGGGGAGGGGCAAAGAGAAGACCAATGCTACGCTTGACCTCCCAGTGCCAGACAGTGTCTGCCATGCTGTCCTAGTGAGTGTGGAAGCAATGCCGTCAGAAACAATAGAGGTCAGATACACCAGAGAAGGAGCTGCGGTGGCTCAAGTGGTTAAGACACTGAACTGCAGGCTGTGGAAGGGCGGTAGTTCAGCAGTTCGAGACCCGAGTTGCCGCATGACGGATTGAGCTCCCATCTCTAGTTCCAGCTCCTGCCAACCTAGCACTTCGAAAGCAAGAAATTGCAAGTAGATAAAGAGGTACCACTTCGGTGGGAAGGTAACAGCGTTCCGTGTGCCTTGGTGTTTAGTCATGCCGGCCACATGACCACGGAAACGTCTTCGGACAGCGCTGGCTCTTCGGCTTTGAAACGGAGATGAGCACCGCAATCCTAGAGTCAGATTCAACTGGCTTTTGAGCAAGGGAACCTTTACCCTTTACCTTACACCAAAGAAATGAAATAAGATCTGGTATCTCTAAGTGTCTTTAGTATATTTTTTTCAAGTAGCTGGGGAAAAACTGGGGCGGTGTCTTCTTTGCCCATAAGTTGCTTTCCTGATAAATGTCCTCCCAAAGCTGCTATTAGCTCCAGTGGGAAAAGGCAGGCAAACCTTCTTAATCAGTTAAACTAAGCTAGACATGGGGTGGTGGGGAGAGCATCCTCAGGTGTGCATTTATGAAAAAAGAGGGCATGAGTGAGGAGAGTTAAACCCCGCCCCTTGCCCTCCCTAGGCTCTGTTGCTTTCGCGTAATGTCGTGATGGAAGTGTAGGGTTGCAGACTCTGGGTTGAGAGATTCCTCGAGATTTGGGGGGGGTGGAGCCTGGGGAGAGCAGGGTTTGGGGAGGAGAGAAGCATCAGCAGAGTATAATCCCCTAAAGTCCACTCTCCCAAGCAGCCATTTTCTCCAGGAGAACTTTATTCTGTAGTCTGGAGATCCATTGTAATACCGGGAGATCTCTAGGCCCAGGCAACCCGGAGAAGGAGAAGAAGAGGAGGAGATTGGACTTATACCCGGCACTTCAGTACCCGAAGGAGTCTCAGAGCGGCTTACAATCTCCTTCCCCTTCCCCTCCCCACCCCAGACACCCTGTGAGGTACGCAGGGCTGACCCAAGGTCACAGCAGCAGCTGCATGTAGAGGAGTGGGGAATCAAACCCGGTTCTCCCAGATTAGAGTCTGCGCTCTTAACCACTACACCAAACTGGCTCTCTGGTGATGTCATGAAGTGGCTAGCCATAGAGTTTTTGCAAACTGGGAAGTGTCCCCCTGATTTTCACTAGAAGTTATATCAGCACGCCACTGTGATGTTGGTAGGCCTGTCCCAGCCGCCCAAATGCTCCTGAGGGTTGCAGGCAGTAGCCTGGCAACCCAGTTCCTGGCTAGAAGAAAACCATTTCAAACAACTGGATGCCGCAAGGTAAAGCATGGGTGGGGGAAGAATTTAAACCACCTTTGCCTGCACACTTCATTTTTGTATTAAAAAAGGAGAGTCCATACAGGCACAAGGCAGTTTTGTTTTTTGTTTTTTAAAAAAGGATTGCCTCTGTTATTAATCTGCATCCTATCATATCCCTGTGTCTGCTCTGCAGTGAGACTTTAAGATAAGGCTGCTTTGTACTATACTCTTGAAATCTGTCAGAGAAGGTCCCTTGGCTGAGGGGTGCAAACCAAGAGAATTTCTTGGGAGGTAGGAGCAGAGGGAGTTATAGTTTGAAATGTGTTTCCCAGTTTGAAACAGATGTAAATAAAAAGCAAATGTACTAAAATCAGTGATACAGAGAAATAAGAGGGGAAATGAAATATACTCCACTTTGCACACGTCCCTACTCCGTACTCTCTCCATAGTCTAAGAACACCGAAAATTCAGCTCAGACCCTGAAGTTTAGTTATCCTAGCAACCCACATTTTCAGCTTTAGTTGATGAATCTACCCATTAACGTGACTAGCACTTGTAGCTTGAAAAATAACCTGGCTGGGGGTGGGGGAGTCCAGCAGATAACCCTGTCCTGGGCATTCATTTATTTTAATTCCTCCCACCTGGTCTCAGCCTCCAAGATCTTTCTCACACACACACACGCACAGACACACACACACAATGCAAAGGACCTTCAAGCATCCTTCTCATCACATGTGTTCAGAGCATTGTCCCCCCCATGCCCTCTAAAAATATTCAGAGCAAAATCCCATCATCACTGCTGCCACCACCTTCATTCTACATTATGGTGGACCAGGACCTACAACTGGATCACATCCCTGCCAGCCTGTAGCTACGGCGGGGCAATTGGGGGCTCTGCCCCCTTCTTTAAAAAAATATCTGGGAACCCACACTCTTGTCCCATTTTAATTACAGAAAAATCGAATTAAATTTTACATGGTATTTATTATTATGTGCTGTTTTAATCTGTTGTTTTAAAGTGGTTTTAATTAGTGTTCCCTCTAAGCTGAGTTAGTGTGAGCTAGCTCACAGTTTTTTAGCCTCTGGCACACACATTTTTGTCTTCGCTCTGGAAGGCTGGCTCCAGAGCAAACTAATTAATGCAGTGGCCAATTTGCTTGATCACAACTTTAATGCCAGGAGCTCACAAAGTAGAATTTTTGCTCATAAGACTCCACGGCTTAGAGAGAGCATTGGTTTTAATTGTATATTGTATTTATATTTTTGGAACCTGCCCTGAGCCTGCTCGCAGGGAGGGTGGGATACAAGTCCAATAAAATAAGTTTAAAAATAAATAAAAAATAATGGCAGCCCCATGTCAGAGTCCTGCAGCAATCAGTTCTCAACAATGTTCCTTCAGAAGGTTCAAGTTTATTGAGTACAGTAAAGGCAGTTCATCTGTTACACACATTCTGTGCCAGAACTAATTGCAAGCCCGTGAAATGAGGATATACACACTTCAGAACAGGCTCCCCTGATGGGTCTGAGCCAATCAGGGATTAAGCTGAAGCCTGCCTAACCTAACGGGTCTACGTTCCCAGCGAGAGCATCAGCAGCCTGGTACCAAGGTCACAGGCCTAGGCTAGCAGATAAGACGAGGTGAGGAAAAATGAAAGTTACGATTCCAGCACACCAATAGATTCTACATCAGCCCTCTCCCCCCCCCCCCCGTCCCACCCTTTTTTTTTACCTGCCATGGCAGCAGAGCTGACACCCCACCAGAAAGAAATTTGCCCCACAAGCCACAAAATCCTGGTTATGGGCTTGCATCCCGGTTATCAGTATGACTCCCCCTCCCCATTATCTTACTGTGTGTTTAGCATTTTTTTCTAAAAGAGAGTGGAAGTAGATAAAAAGGGGAGAGAAATAGGGTCAAAGAAGGACAAAGCGAGGGGTGGGGGGAAGTTTTTATGGGTGGGAAGCCAGAGAGAGAGAAAGCAAAAAGACAAACACATAGAGAATAAAATTAGAAGGGCCCACGTCACGTAGGGTTGCCAGGTCCCCCCTGGCCACTAGGATGGGGTGGGGGGTACGGTTGCCGGGTCCACTTTGGGAAATGCCTGGAGATTTGGGGGTGGAGCCTGGGGAGGACAGGGACCTCAGCGGGGTACGGTGCTATAGAGTCCACCCTCCAAATGAGCCATTTTCTCCTGGGGAGCTGATCTTTGTAATTTGGGGGAGAGCTGTAATTCTGGGGGATCCCCAGTTCCCGGGTGATTTCCCACAAGCGCTGCTCCGCGCTCACTCTTCTCTTTGGCCCGATGGTAAGTGTCAATTTCACACAAGCGGCTGCGCAACCGCATTTTGCCCTGCAGCTTCGTACGATTTTCCCCACCTCTACTCAATCCTGGTTTTTTGACGATTGAGTAGACACGTACCATCGGGGCAAAATGGAGGAGTGAGCGCGGAGCAGTGCTTGTGGGAAATCACCCCCCACCTGGAGGCTGGCATCCCCACCCACATTTCAGTTCGAGTTAAGGCTGGATCCTGGGCATGAAAAAGTTGAGGACTACTGCAGTCAACCCATCTAGGATTTTTTTCCCCCAAGCCGGTGAAGTCCAGGTGCATTTCAGGGAGCGTGCATTTAGTTCTACACTTGCAAAGAT
This sequence comes from Gekko japonicus, assembly GCF_001447785.1. NCBI lineage: Eukaryota > Metazoa > Chordata > Lepidosauria > Squamata > Gekkonidae > Gekko > Gekko japonicus. The sequence continues at coordinate 636,661 of NW_015169802.1, read as the reverse complement.
GAGGTTAAAACATAAGATTAATGCCTGTATAAATTTGTTAAATTGGTTTTTTTGCATTTCCATGAGGATCCCATTATTTGCATTTGGGGGAGAACAGGACATTTTACTTTTCGTTGCAACTCCGGCAACCTCTCTTATCTCCAAAGCTGAGTTTCCCAGCTGTCGGATTGGAGGAGGCTCTTTTCTTATTACACTCATCTGGCTGTAAATGATAAGAACGACAACAACGCCGTATTTTAAATAGCTGTACCATTGAAAAGCTTCCATTGTTATGCAGGGCACTGCCAGTTGTAAATATTAATCTCGCAGAATCTAATAACTTAATGAAATCATCTTCATCGTAGGCTATTTGGTATGCCGTGGCTTACAGCATGTTACCGGCAAGGCAGAGAATGAGTTTATTTGTCACGGTTTTCAAACGTCTCCCCACCAGGTAGGACCAAACATGGGCAACGAACTGATTTTTTTTAAACAACCCTCAATGCCCCAACACTGCCGTGCTGGTGTGAATCTCAGTGGAGGTTACCAGCGCAGGGGCAACCACATCCTCCAAGCAGTCTGCCAACCTTAGCTTAAAGTACTCCAGTAGAGATGGAATTACTGAAGTTCCTCGAGGACTGTTATTAATGACTTGATGCTGGGCTGACAGACTAGTGGCTGGTGAGCCGGATCCACCCCCAACTCAGCAAACATATTCCGGCCTTTAGGAGGCCGTCCAAATTTTCTTAGAGTTGTAATAAAACTCATCCCACAGTTTGATTTGTAAGGAGGGTATGTGTTCAGTTTTCACACTGCAAGCGTTACAGGCCGTGATGCGTGGGTTGTAGGACAACACTATGCACCGACACAAATAATTTGTTTTATTTTACATATTTCTAACCCGCCTTCTTTGACCTTCAATCTTTCCCAGCATCAGGGTCTTCTCCAGTGAGTGCTCCTTTCTCATTTGGTGGCCAAAGTATTTGAAACTGAAGCTCAAATACTTTGGCCACCAAATGAGAAGGGAGCACTCCCTGGAGAAGACCCTGATGCTGGGAAAGATTGAAGGTCAAAGAAGACGGGGACGGCAAAGGATGAGATGGTTAGACAGTGTCATAGATGCAACGAACATGAAATTGAGCCAACTTCAGAGGATGGCGGAAGACAGGAGGGCCTGGTGGGAGCTGGTCCATGGGGTCGCGAAGAGTCGGACTCGACTGTGCAACTGAACAACAACAAAACCCGCGTTCATACCAATTAGGTCTTTACTATGGCTTACAAAAGAGTTTGAACCCAGTTGTCTTACATCTCGACAAGTAGGGTTCCCAGCTCCAGACTGGGAAATGCCTGGACTTTTAAAATAATTTTTTTTAAAAAAGGGAAATGCCTGGAGATTTGGTGGGTGGAGCCTGAGGAGGGTGGGGTTTGGGGGGGAGGGACTTCAGTAGGGTATCATGGTGGTTGCTAGCTCTGGGTTGGGAAGTACCTGGAGATTTTGGGGGTGGAGCCTGAGGATGGTGGGTTTTGGGGAGGGGAGGGACTTCAGTAGGGCTACCAGCTCTGGGGTTCGGACACACCTGGAGATTCTGGGAGTGGAGGCTGAGGAGGGTGAGGTTTGGGAAGGAGAGGGATTTCAGTGGAGTCCACCTTCCAAAGTAGCCATTTCCCCCAGGTTAACTGATATCTGTCATCTGGAGATCAGTTGTAATACCAGGAGGTCTCCAGCGACCACCTGGAGGTTGGCAACCCTAAATGCAATGCCATAGAGTCCACCTTCCAAAGTGGCCATTTTTTCCAGGCGAACTGACCTCTGTTGCCTGGAAATCAGCCGCCATCCCAGGAGATTGCCAGCCACCACCTGGAGGCTGGCAACCTGGGAAGGTAGCTCTGCCATTCTAGTGCAACCAAAATGTTCCTCCACCAAAGGGCATGTGAGCTGGTGTCGTCTCAGCTGAAGGGTTGCTCCATAGTGATAGCTTTATTCAGGGCCTTTTTTTGTAGAAAAAGCCCAGCAGGAACTCATTAGCATAATAGGCCACACCCAACAGCAGAAACTCATTAGCATAATAGGTCACACCCCCATGCCTTCCCTTGGCTTGCCCGGGCGCCCTGTGGCTGCGGGGAGCCTGGGCAAGGCCCCCCTTGAAGGGAAGAGAAGGCAATTTAAACTGCCTTCCCTTGGCTTCCTCAGGTGCCCTGCGGCTGCGGGAAGCCAGGGCAAGCCGGCCATGGACACACCGGGGAAGGCACGGGGAGGCATTTAAATACCTCCCCAATCCTTCCAGCCCCCCCCCCCACCTACCCGCCTGGTGAGCCAGGGGGTCCTTGAACCAGTTCCACATGCCCGGTGGGAAACCCCCATAGTAACCCCGGTAAAACTGAGCAGGGGCGTCCACATTTGTGCTGACTACAAATGCACGACTAACAAAGCCCTGCAAGACCACGCATATCTGGTCCCGGTCATCAGCCATGTGTTGGCATCCCTGGCGGGGGCGAAAAATTTTGGTAAGCTGGACTTGGCCAAGGTTTACCAACAACTCCCGGTGGACGATGCCACTGTGGAGGTACAAACAATAGGGGGGCTTTCCGGGTGAGAAGACTGCAGTTTGGAGTCAGTGTGGCCCTAGGAATCTTTCAAAACCTGATGGATAGCCTCCTCAAAGGTATCCAGCCCTCCTCAAAGGTCCAGCCCTTCTTTGATGATGTTTTAATTGCGGCTCCCATGACTGAGACCTTTGTGGAGCGTCTGTGTGCCATCCTCCAGCACTTCAATGATGCCGGCCTGAAGGTACAGTGAGAAAAATGTCTGCTTGGTGTTCCTCGGGTTGAGTTCCTGGGCTTCGTGGTTGACGCACACGGCATTCATCCCATGGATGTGAAGATCCGCGCCATTGTCCAAGCGCCCACTCCATCATCTAAAGCCAAACTCCAGGCCTTCTTAGGCCTCGAACTTTTATCATTCCTTCCTCCCCCAATAAGGTTGCCGTGGCGGAACCTCTTCACTGCCTCCTGGACAAGAACGCCTCACGGGCCTGGGCCCCCCAGCACGCCACCGCATTCAGGGCAGTTAAGGACTTGCTGGTTTCCAATGCTGTCCTGGCACATTTTGACAAGTCCCTCCCCATCGTCCTCACCCGTGAGGCCTCCCCATTTGGGGTGGGGGCGGTCCTGGGTCACAGATTGCCGGGTGGCTGGGAGATGCCGGTTGCTTATTATTCCCGCACCCTATCTGCGGCGGAGCGTAATTACGCCCAGATAGACAAGAAAACCCTGGCCATCGTTGTGGGGTTTAAAAAATGTCATGATTATTTGTACAGCCAGCCCTTCACGATTGTCACAGATCACAAACACTACTTAGGTCTCCTGGGCCGAGACCGGCAAACCCCCCAGATGCTGTCACCCCGGGTGCTCCGGTGGTCCATTTTTCTGGCCGGGTACCAGTATGTGCTCCTCCACCAACCCAGCAAAGCAATGGGCCACACGGATGTCCTGAGTCGCCTGCCATTGCCAGCCTGCAACCCTAATCTGGCTCCTGCCCATCAGATCCTCCTGCTCAAGGACCTGCCCGACCAGCCCGTCCAGGTGGTGGAAGTCACCCGCCACACCACTCATGATCGTATCTTCTCCCAGGTCCTGGACTGGGTGGGGAGGGGATGGCCCACAGGCCGGTTGGGCCTGGAATTTGCTGCCTTCTCATCCCGCTGGGACGAGCTGTCGGCACACAAGCGGTGCCTGCTCTGGGATAGCTGGGTGGTGGTACCCGCACCCCTGCGCCAGGGCACACTCGCAGCTCTGCACGAGACCCACCCGGGAATCGTGCGGATGAAGGCTCTGGCCCACAGCTACGTCTGGTGGCCAGGCATGGATGAGGAAATTGAGGACCAAGTGAAGCACTGCCAGACATGCCAGGAATCATGGCCAGCACCTCCAGCAGCTCCAGTCCGGCCATGGGAATCGACACACAAGTGGTGGGCCCGTTTGCATGTGGACTTCACAGGGCCCTTCCAAGGTCAAATATTCTTCATTTTAGTAGACTCTTACTTGAAATGGCTGGAGGTCATTACGGTGACTACTAACTATGTCATCCCGCGCCACAATTCACACCATGTGGAAGTTCTTCAGTATACATGGCATTCTGGACACACTCGTGTCCGACAACGAGACCGTATTCACATCAGCCAAATTCCAAGACTCTGTGTGCTATTATGGAAGTTGGCACATCTGCTCAGCCCCGTTCCACCCCTCGATCAACAGCCAGGCAGAGAGAATGGTGTGGACAATGAAAGAGTCCCTCCACCAGGTCACACAGGGGGACTGGGACCACCGGCTGGCAGCATTCCTTTTCAGCCAAAGGATGGCCCCTACTGCTGCCACCGGTTGCAACCCCACAGAATTGTTGATGGGTCGGCGTCTCATGACCCGGCTGCACCCGGATCGAGCCCCGGAACATGGCCAGATGCAGGACAGCCAGAAAGGTCCCTGGGGGTTCATTCCAGGAGACTCAGTGTATGCCCGGAACATCTCGTGTAGGCCGGTATGGATCCCAGCAAGGGTCGAGCGGGTGACTGGACCCTTGTCTTATGCGGTCTCAACAGGTGAGGGCCTAATCCTCCGATGGCACATTGACCAATTGAGATGACACTTGCCGCCCACAGACCAGGCCACAGCAAAGGAGAGCAAGGAAGTAGAGTATTTGGCCCCAGAATCCAGCAAAGTGGTGGAGAACCCTGCCTCCGGTCAAGCACAACCTGGGCCAAACTAAACCCTGCCCAAAAGGGCCACAGGCGACAGCCTTCAGACATCAGAAGCACAAGCCCTCCGTGGCACTCCGACACTGATGCAGCTGCCAGAGACTTCCACAGAACCTACAGAGTCTGCTGCAAGCCCGCTGGCTCCGGCTACCGAATTACACCACTCCACCAGGGAGCGGCGAAGGCCAGCTCACCTAAAAGACTTTGTGTGATAGGGGGAATCGGAACTATGGGGGGATGGGTGTTCTGTTCTTACATAGGCCACACACACAGTCGGGTCTGCATGTGGACATGCGAGCGGCCTAAGCTTCACTCTCAAGACAATAGATTGCACGGATCCTAAAACACACCTATCGGGCAGTCAGGATCCAAGAGTTGACCTATGGGATGTGGGGTGCACTGTAGAGAATCCTATCATGGGTGTGGGTCAGTGTTCCCTCTAAGCTGAGTTAGTGTGAGCTAGCTCACATTTTTTAAGCCTCCAGCTCACACATTTTTGTCTTAGCTCAGGAAAGATGGCTCCAGGGCAAACTAATTTAGGCAGCAGCCAAATTGCTGGCTCACAACTTTAATGCCAGCAGCTCACAAAGTTGAATTTTTGCTCACAAGACTCCACAGCTTAGAGGGAGCATTGGTGTGGGTGTGTGCTTCGGTGTGGTTTAGAATGGGGATTTAAGCAGACCTCCGGTCCTGCTCTCGTCGTCTGTATCCGAGCTGACTTACAATAAGCTCATGAGCTGATTTCACTACCTCGTGTCCAAACCCAGTACATTATAGTAAGATTGTGCGACTTGGATCTCGGAGACCCAGATTCAAATGCCTACTCTACCATGGAAGGTCTCTGGAAGATCTGGGGGCCTGTCACTCTCTGTCAGCCTAACTTGCCTCACACGGAGGATAAAATGCTGGAGCGAAGAATCACGGTGTGAAGCCACTTTTGCCCCCACACTGGGGAGACACGCAAGGTATAAACAAATGCCGCTTCCTGTAACTTAAGCATGGCTTCCAGGTAGGGTTACCATCCCCCCAATAGGGGTGGGGTTTCCCCTGTCTTCTGCCCCCTCCCCCAATCTGCCACTGACCAGCTGGTGACCATATGATGGCCATAGAGTTTTCGGCAAAATGCTAGAGAGCCCCCTGCACGGTGTGCCTAGCGTGACAATGTCACTTCCAGGTGATGTCATCACAGCACGCGCACCAGAACATCCAGGGAAGCGGGCTGGAGCCCCCCACTGGCAAAAGGTGGGGACCTGGAGTTTTCCCAGATGACAGAAATCAGTTTCCCTTAGACTTGTCAGGTCCCCCCTGGCCACTGGCAAGGAACGGAGGCTAGGGCTGCCAGATCCAGGTTGGGAAACTCCTCGCGATTTGGGGGTGGAGCCTGTGGAGGACGGGGACCTCAGCAGTAGTGCCCACCCTCCAAAGCATCCATTCTCTCCAGGGGAAACTGATCTCTGCGGTCTGGAAATGAGCTGTGATTCTGGGCCGTCCCCAGGTCCCACCTGGAGGCTGGCATCCTTAGGTGAAGACCACTGGAGACTTTTTAAAAAGATTTGTAGTGAATCGGGTGGGGGCTGGCGATCTCCCAGAATTACAACTGATCACCAGATGACAGTGATCAGTTTCCCTGGAGAAAATGGTGGCTTTGGAGGGCGGGGCGTTGTGGCATGATACCCCGACGAGATCCCTCCCTTCCCCAAGCCCAGCCCTCCCAAGGCTCCATCCCCAAATCTCTGGGAATTTCCCGACTTGGAGCCGGCAGCTCTCGTAGTGAAGCTAAAATGAGATGCTCTGATAATTCCATGAAGGATAGTGCCTTTCAGCCTCAGGAGACTGTTGGGGACCCCAGGGGAAGGCCGTTTTAGCAGGGCTGTTATAATGAAGTGTAATTTCAAAGGCATCTGATTGAGAGAAAAGGCAGGGGTGAATACGAGCAGCCCGGAGCACTTAATGACGCAGGACGGACTAACCTTGCCTTTTATTATCTCGCCCCTGTTTGCTTACAGCTCACAAGATCTCTCGGTCTGTTCTGACTTTGAAATATTTCTCCATTGAAAAGCCCCACTGAATCACTCCCTCGGTTCCCTTTTTTTTTTCCAGCTGAGACGTTGTGCGGAGTGCTGTTTATATAAAGAATCTTATATCACCCTCAAACATAGTTATCGCTCAACAACTTCAGCATTAAACACACACACACACATGCACACAGAGAGAAATTTGGAATGGAGTGCCACTCGGATAAAGTTCCTATCGCGGCGATTATGACAAGAGTCATACAAGCCGCCTCTGGCTGATACGGAAAGATTAAAGAAAACAGCTATCTAATAATTTCAGGAGTATCAGAAATGTAAATACACGTCTGACACAACCGTTCCTTTCTAAAAATCCTTGCTCATGCCTGCCATTGTGCTATTTTCTCCAGGATAATGTCGATTTTGCAACTGGCATTTTGTAATGCTCGCGCCATAGGTTTAAGCTGTTTTTTTCTTCCCTTTGCTTTTTCCTGTTTATGTCTGCAGTTTCATATTTTTGAAAAATCAAGTAGAATAGAACCAGGGGCGGGGAGAGAGATGTCAAATAGCAGTCTTGTTCTGGGGTGCTTGCAAAAGTGTATTTTAGAAACAATACTACTGAACAGAAAACTCCTCGGGACCAGGAGTAGTACTTCTTCCTAAAAGCTGAGGATCCTCCCCCCATGTGAATAAAATAAAATCTACAAAACAGGTCCAGCTAGGGAAACCAGCCTCCAGGTTATTATTATCATATGTGTGTTGAATGGGCAGGAGATCCTAAGACTGTCTGGCAGCCAGAAGTTCAAGCTCTTCAGCATTATGCACCACTAGGTGATGAGCTAGACTTGTTTTTGTGGCAAGAGATCCCCTGGAAACCCCTGGAGATCCCCTGGAATTACAGCTCATCTCCAGACTACAGAGATCAATTCCCCTGGATAAAATGGGTGCTTTGGAGGGTGGACTGTATGGCATTGCTTCATCCACAAATCTCCTGGTAGAACTGAAGTGGGGGCAACGCAAGCAGCCGGCAGTGCGGGAATATGGGCAGACAAGGCGGGGGGCTGTGCAGGTGATATCTTAGGCAACCTGAGATGAGGCCCCGAGGAAGATGAACAGGCCAATTTGTGCTTGGAAAATTGGGGGGGGGCAAAGCCCTTCCTCCCCAGTTTGGTGTAGTGGTTAAGTGTGCAGACTCTAATCTGGGAGAACCGGGTTTGATTCCCCACTCCTCCACTTGCATCTGCTGGATGACCTTGGGCAAGCTGTAGCTCTGATAAGAGCTGTTCTCGAAAAAAAACCCAATTTCTGTCAAGAGCTCTCTCAGCCCCGCCTACCTCACAGGTTGTCTGTTGTGGGGAGGGGAAGGGAAAGGAGTTTGTAAGCCACTCTGAGACACCTTTGGGTACTGAAGGGCGGGGTATTAATCCAATCTCTTCTTCTTCTCCCCGCACACCATGATCCTACCCACATCCCTTGTGATGCTTCAAAATCAAGTTGCTGCGGGGTAGTTGTAGACTGTGGTCGGATGACAAGCTTAGCACGGTCTGGCCCCACCTCTAATTAATACAGGGGGGGGGTGTAACTGAGAGTTTTAACCAGACATCTTACCCTTAACCTGCTTCACCATGTGCTCACCCTGTGGCTGATTGATCACAAAAATAAATGCACATGCAGCACTTCATAGCCATGGTGCAAATATGCAGTTATGCGCACCTTGCTAACTGCCTAACAAAAAGACCAAAACCGGAAGGGGACATTCAGACTTCCCAAACAGCTTAAGAGCACGATGGATTGATCAGACTTCCGGAGATGTGGGGTGAGATTCCTGAGATCAGGAAGGACCAGACTTTCCCCAGGGTCTAATAATTCTGATTCCAAGACTGGTGAGAATGGGGTTCTGATAACTGGGGAACGGAAGACAGATGGTGCATTTTAAATACAGAAGGGAACAGCAACGACGCCGGATCAAACAGCTTGTCTGATCACAGCCATAGATGACACTTGTAACCGCACAATTTCTGGAAAAAAGTTCTCTTCACCACTTGGCAGGATTATACCACCTCAGGGTAAGTTGGGGTGCATTCAACCACTGGGTGATTGTCTCTGTCATCTCAGAAAGCAGTGAGGAGAACCATCCCATTTCCCTGTTCCTCTGATCAAGAAATCCAGGCACAAGGATATTGTTAGACTTTTCCATGTCCCTCGACAAGAAAATACTGATAATCATCTTTGTTGTTGTTCAGTCGCACAGTCGAGTCCGACTCTTCGCGACCCCATGGACCAGATCATGCCAGGCCTTCCTGTCTTCCGCCGTCCTCTGAAGTTTGCTCAATTTCATGTTTGTTGCATCTATGACACTGTCTAACCATCTCATCCTTTGCTGTCCCCGTCTTCTTTGACCTTCAATCTTTCCCAGCATCAGGGTCTTCTCCAGTGAGTGCTCCCTTCTCATTTGGTGGCCAAAGTATTTCAGCTTCAGTTTCATTATCTGGCCTTCCAGGGAACAGTCAGGGTTGATTTCTTTTAGGATTAACTGATTTGATCTTCTTGCAGACCAAGGGACTCTCAAGACTCAAAAGAATCTATTCTTTGGCGCTCGGCCTTCCTTATTGTCCAACTCTCGCAGCCATACATGACTACTGGGAATACCATGACTTTGACCATGCAGACTTTTGTTGGCAGGGTGATGTCTCTACTTTTTATCATGCTGTCTAGGTTCGCCATCGCTTTCCTCCCAAGGAGCAGGCGTCTCTCATTCTACCAAGTACTTATATGCACATCAGAATACTTCACCACTTGGTAAATGGTCACTGACCTGATCTGGGTGGCCCAGGCTAGTCAGATCTTGGAAGCTAAGCAGGATCAGCAGGTTAGTACTTGGATGGCAGACCCTAATGAAGGGCAGGGTTGCTCTGCAGAGGTAGGTGATGGCAAAACACGTCTGCTCATCTCTTGCCTTGAAAAACCCTATAGGGTCGTCATATGTCGGCTGCAACTTGACAGCACATTTTTGCCACCAAGTGGTCATCTGTATACATCAATCATTACCCTCCCAAAACAGGATAAGACAATAACAATATTTACCATCCATCGAGCACAAGGCATGGCAAAAATGTGCTCTTAATTAGTTACAATTTACAGTTACTAATTTAGATTCAGGAGGGTAGCTATGTTGGTCTGAAGCAGCAGAACAAAGTTTGAGTCCAGTGGCACCTTTAAGACCAAGGCTGATTTCGCACTAGAGCTGCCTCGATGTTGCGCCGCCCTTTGCCCCGATACTATTGGTCAATTTCACACCCGAAGCCGCAGGGCTGCATTTGACCCACGGCTTCGCCCGATTTCCTCCGCAGTTTCGTGATCCTCAAAAAACAGGATCACGAAACTGTGGGGGAAATCGGGCAAAGCCGCGAGTCAAAATGCAGCCCCGCAGCTTCGGGTGTGAAATTGACCAATAGTATTGGGGCAAACGGCGGCGCAACATCGAGGCAGCTCTAGTGCGAAATCAGCCCAACACAGTTTTATCCCTGGTATAAGTTTTCATGTGCACACACATGCACACAAAAGTTTATACCAGGGATAAAACTTTGTTGGTATTAAAGGTGCCACTAAAACTTTGTCCAGTTATTAGCCTAAATATAGTTATTTTAATGCATACCTCTCTTTATCCTCCAATTCCCTCTTAAACTGGCCTCCCAAACAGCGGGCAATTCTGCATCTAGCATTCGCTCCACATTTTCTCAACTGGGAAGAAAAGGTGTAGCTCAAAACCACATTCTAATACCCTGGAGCAACACCATACTGACCTGCAAAGTCACCCCTGAGCAGCCATAAATCTATGCAGAAAGTACCATAAAACCCGATGATCAAAGAAAGTCAAAGCAGCATGCAATGCAGAGGGCGATTTCCATTCCAAGGTCGGATTTGTAAAACAACAGAGGGAAAAGCCAAGGCAGAATCACCCAGCTTTAGTGCGGGGTATAAAAAGGGTTAGCCAACTGCATTCTGCTCTCGAGTTCCTCGGAAGGAAGGAATGATACCAAATGGGATTAATAAACAGTTAAATATCTTTTAACAAGCTCCACTCAGACTGGCTTTTCTGCGCGACTCCCGCTGTTTCAGGATTACCCCCGAGCCCTGCAAGTTAAAGCGCAAGAGAGTGATTGGGAAGCATTAAACCGCTAAAATTAACTTCATTCTTTCGTGCTGCAGATGCCACAGGTTGACAAAACACCCTGATGGTTCATGACTTTTAGAAATCATTACAGTTGTAAGAAGGTGCCCGCTGACAGCAATGCGAAATGTAACAATAGAATTCTGAAAAATGAGAGCTCCGCATAGTCATACAAAGAGCAAAATATCCGGGAATGTTCAATCTTCTGAAAACAGCAGTGGGCTATTGGGCTTATTTTGTGATAATGAAAGGCTCATAATCTATGATTGCTGCGGGCCACGGTGATTTATTGGAGTACTCTCACATACAGGAGATAAACCTACAAGTTGCTGGCAGCCATTTTTTTTTTAAGAGAGTGTTTCAGTAGTGGGGGGCGGGGGGGGGGGCAGTTGAAAGGCACAACTTCCTGATTTCGTAGCCCGAGAAAAGTGGTGATTCGTGTCTCTGAAATCTCTGTGCTGATGAATCGTTCTTAGGGAATTATAACTGTTGTTCCATGGGGAGATAAACCTCCATGAAGAAAATATAGATTAAAAAAAATAAGGAGGTGGGGGGGTTATAAATAATCAGAGAAGTATATTCTTCTTTTGCAACCAGAAAGACGTTGGAAGAGCCTGTCATTCCAACGAATGCATTAATAACATTTAGCTACTAGGGAAGCGGGGAGAGAGATAGCCGATGACTTTTTTTTTTGTTAATTCGGATTCCAGTCCTCGACATGCTTAATCGGGCAGTAAGTCTTCAGGCGGCTCACTTCTAAGGAATAAAGTTGCAGATTGAGCTGTTAACAATGTGTGGGGTTCCCAGCTCTGGGGAAATACATGGAGATGTTGGGGGTGGAGCCTGGGGAGGGGGGGTTGGGAAGGGGAGGGAACTCAACAGGGTACAATGGCTTTTCTCCAACATCACCGAAACATGCACACTTCCACCCCCACCCCGAGCTCATTCCAGGACATTACAACGTATTTTTACTTTTACGACGGTCCGGGGTATCTTCAAAACAGTTCCCTCTGTCTTTATGCCTGGCCACTTTGTCTCTCACTGGGGAGAAAGATGGGGTATAATTGAAGTAAATAAATGAGCTCTCTTAAAAAGGGAAATGACAGGGATTTAACTGATTTTTTTTAATGCCATCAAGCTTTTACCTGCTGTCCAAAGTGAGTTTAATATATCATAGAATCATAGAATGTTAGAGTTGGAAGGGACCCTGCAGGTCATCTAGTCCAACCCCCTGCACTCTGCAGGAGCACAGCCAAAAGATAGCCCTACAACATACCCGAAAGATGGTCGTCCAGCCTCCACTTGAAAACGTCCAGCAAAGGAGCATCCACCACTCCCAAGGCAGACTGTTCCACTGCTCAACCACTCCTACAGTTAGGCAGTTTCTCCTGATATTTAGCCGGTAACGACTCCCTTGTCATTTCCACCCATTAGATCTAGTCATTAGATCTGCTCCATCTTCTACATGCCAGCCCTTCAAATATTTGAAGACTGCAATCATGTCCCCTCTAAGCCTTCTCTCTCCCAGTCAATGTTAAAACAGTGTCAACAGGAGGACCTCTGTATGTTGAATAAGTCTTCTCTTTCAAACTTTCTAGACTTTTGAGCAAACTTATTTCCATTCAAGCCCTTAAAGGCACGCACACACACCCCGGACCACCGTTTTTCTTTTCCGGCAGTTCAGTGTCACAACGAAACCCACTCTGTGATGCAACCAAACCACCATAAATTATGCAAATCCTCTGGGGGGAGAGAGATTTCCAGTTGCATTTTAAATGACATGTCTAAATAAAGGATTTAATTTAGAATGTAGGAGAGAGTTATTATATGTTAATTAAATACTCGCTGATTGCTATGAATATCTGTTGAGGAGTAATGATAGTTTGTATGAAGACAAATATCACACAATTAAATCTCAGTAAATACATTCTCAATAATAATTTACCACACACTAACAGCCTGATCCACACTCCAGTTAAATTGAAGTCCTTGATTTTTAAATCAATTTAGTCTCATTGTCCCCAATGGGAATAAATCAGCTTAAACCCAAATTCTTTCATTGAGCTGGGTCACAGACGAGGTTGTTTATTATGTGAATGACTGTATTTCTTTTCCTCTGGCCTACATAAACTTGGGACGAACCAGATATCAGCAATGTATTGTGGTCTGACAGCCCCTACTGTCCCGTAGTCCCGGGCAGGCAATAAAAACAGAAGTTCCGTTGAGATCCTTGTGGGCCTCTACAGGTGGACACGGAGACTGTTCTGCCTGGAAGTTGCTCAGATCTGCTCTATTAAAGCTGTTTGGCTTCGATCTATCCATTTATATTATTCTGCAGGGGGAGGAGAGGGAGACTATGGGGGTTGAGTGCTAGGGATGCCACCTCCAGGTTGGGAAACAGTGGTGATTTGGGGAATGGGGCCTCAGCAGGGTGGGGTTTGGGGAGGGCAGCGTCACGGGCTGGGTTGCCAGTCAAAGGGAGTCAGGAGCCAGGAACACAGAGCCAAGTCCAAAATCACTAACCAGAAGCGTAGTCCAAGCCAGGCCGGGGTCAGGAGCCAGGAACACAGAGCCAAGTCCAAAGCCAGGGGGTCCGAAGGTCTAGGTACAAGAGCCGAGCCAAAGTGGATGCAAGCAGCACAAAGCTGACTCATTGCTTCCATGAAGAGTACTGCCCAGAGTGTGCAGTTTAATGCTGCTACCAATTAGCCAGCTGCACGATCGGCCAGGCTCCTTTTAGAACTCTGGGCTAGCTGAGCCCCGATCTCTGCCATCCTCAGACTTCACACCCCCAAATCTCCACGTGTTTCCCAACTTGGAACTGGCAACCTTATCCCCTGAGCCCTTTATTCCTTTATTTTCCTCCAGTCACCGAAATTATTTTGTAAATAGAGTGCTTATATATAAATGATTATTTCCTAACCAGTTCTGAAAATCATGCGCCCCACTCCAGTATTATGTAAAATGCTACTATCGGCAGTTGATGGCACCTTACCCTCCTATACCACATATTGGAATAATGATTGTTCTCAACCACTTTCCCCAGATCAATGGAAAAAAATATGGAGCTCTTCTTTTTGGGGGGCAAAAAGCATATCCATTCGCACTGAGTTCTTCAAAGTGATTACTAGATGGTATCTAACCCCACAAAAGCTGAATCATATTCAAAAAGATGCCTCTCCATATTGTTGGAGAGGCTGTCAGGAATTGGACACTTATAGACATTGCTGGTGGGACTGTATGGTTATAAGAAACTTTTGGAAATGGGTAGTAAAGCAAATTTACTGCAAGAAGATCAAATCAGTCAATCCTAAAAGAAATCAACCCTGACTGTTCCCTGGAAGGCCAGATAATGAAACTGAAGCTGAAATACTTTGGCCACCAAATGAGAAAGGAGCACTCACTGGAGAAGACCCTGATGCTGGGAAAGATTGAAGGTCAAAGAAGACGGGGACGGCAAAGGATGAGATGGTTGGACAGTGTCAGCGACGCAACGAACATGAAATTGAGCCAACTTCAGAGGACAGCGGAAGACAGGAGGGCCTGGCGGGAGCTGGTCCATGGGGTCGCGAAGAGTCGGACTCGACTGTGCGACTGAACAACAACAAATAATGGACAAGTTAGCAGATTCTATGTTACCAGGAGACACTGAACGATATAACTCGAATTTCGTAAAAATTTGGTTTCTGGTTCTTGAACATTTTGCTTCCCATAAGGAACTTGAACACATTCTTTTTATTTTTAAGAACAATTTTTTATTATAGGAATATTACATCACGTTCAACATAAAAATATTAAAATTGATACATATCCCTTTTCCTTCACCCCACCCACTCTTCTTCAGGCTTCCCGCAGTGCTCCCACCCCCTCCCTTTTAGGAACTTGAACACATTCTTGATGCTATTAATGTTGTATAGCCGGGTTGGTGTAGTGGTTAAGTGTGCAGACGCTAATCTGGGAGAACCGTGTTTGATTCCCCACTCCTCCACTTGCACCTGCTGAATGACCTTGGGCAAGCCATAGTTCTGTCAGAGCTGTTCTCTCAAGAGCTGTTTCTGTCAGAGCTCTCTCAGCCCCGCCTACCTCACAGGGTGCCTGTTGTGGGGAGGGGGAGGGAAAGGAGTTTGTAAGCCGCTCTGAGACACCTTTGGGTAGTGAAGGGTGGGGTATAAATCCAATCTCTTCTTCTTCTATATTAATATTAGTTCTAAAAGTTACATATGTTACACCTTTCTTCCCTCAACACAGGTTACTATAGGTTGTATTATTGTTTCAATAAGATATCTGTAAAGGATTGTTGTTAACGTTTCTTTGTTATGCACAGGGCTTTTTTGTAGAAAAAGCCCAGCAGGAACTCATTAGCATAATAGGCCACATCCAACAGCAGGAACACATTAGCATATTAGGGCACCCTGACAGCACATCTCATTAGCATATTAGACCACAACCCCATGTTACCAGAAGTAACACACCCACCTTTTGCTTCTTATTCTGTTTACCTTGTTTGTTGTCAAAACCCAGAGCTTTTTTGGTAGCAGAAACTCCTTTGCATGTTAGGCCACACACCCCTAATGCAGCCAATTCTAACGAGTTTCTGCTGTTGGGTGTGGTCTATTATGCTAATGAGTTCCTGCTGGGCGTGGCCAACTCGGGAGCCAGCCGGAACTCCGTATGCATTCCTGCCCAAAAATAGCCCTGGTTATGCATGTATTCGACTATTCGTTATGCATGTCTTTGATTATTAATTACAATAAAGTCAAAATAAATAAAAAATGTTCCCCAGTCCAGAAAACAGAGCCATGCCTGTTAACGGCTCTCAGTGCTAGGGTTGCCAACCTCCACATGCCCCCTGGAGATCTCCTCTTATTACAATTGTTCTCCAGACCAATAGAGACCAGTTCCCCTGGAGAAAATGGCTGCCTTGGAAGTTCAACTCTATGGCATTATAGCCTTCCAAGGTCCCCCCCCTTCCCCAAACTCTACTCTCCCTGGGCTCCACCCCCCCTCCCAAATCCCCGGGTATTTCCCAACCCAGGTCTGACAACCCTCATTGTCACACATGTACATTGCTTTTATTCACTCCTGTCCACTTGACAACACTCACCCTGCAAATGCATTCGGCACCCACGGCGGCCACTGAGTCGGGGCCACTGGCTCTACCAAAAATTCATTTAATCCTATGTCTGAGGTGTTATCCGTGGCCAACAAGGCTAGAACAAGATGAAATACAAGCCCTGTTTCCCCCCCCCCCATCCAAACTATTATAAATATAAGGGAGAGAAAACCTCTTAAATTGAACAGAAGTGAAGAAAGCAGTAAACCCAGGAGTTGCGGCATCTCCTTCACGGGAGATTTCGACGAGTCGGGAGGATTAAAAACATGTCAGGGACGGTTTAGGAAGAGCAAATCCTCCCCAGTGCAGGGAGCTACATTAGATAACCTGTCAGGTCTCTTCCAGGTTTATAATCCTATGAAATAATCTTTTCCCCCTCTTTTGAAAGTCTTTGCTGCCCGCTGCTTTACCGTTTCCTAATCTCTTTGCCTTTTATGTCTTATTGATTTCTTCCTGCAAATATTTGTTCCATTATTCATTAGCAATAGAAATTAGACTCATGGAATAGTAATTGTTTATTTCACCATTCTCTCCCTTTGGGGGAAAATCCACACTACTGTCAATTTGTCTCAAAGTTACCTTCATTCCATCACATGCGAGCGGGACCCAAATACAGAATTAAGGCCAGGGTACTCTAAAAACAGGAATAGGATGGATTCTTAATGGCTTCATCATGGTCGTTGACAGCCCGGTCTTTGGATCCACACACGGGCTGCTTTGATAAGAACCAGACTAACCTGAGGTTACATGAGCTGGAGATAGGCTAACAGATTCTGTGGTAATGCTCGGGTTGTCGATCTCCCCAGATATATTCACCCGGCACCTTAAGAACATGAGAACATAAGAGAAGCCATGCTGGATCAGGCCAACGGCCCATCCAGGCCCATCTGTGTCACACAGTGCCCAAAACCCAGGTGGGCAGAGCTCCACAAGCCCTCCCACTATTGCCCCCCAAGCACCAAGAATACAGAGCATCACTGCCCCAGACATAAGAACATAAGAGAAGCCATGTTGGATCAGGCCAATGGCCCATCCAGTCCAGCACTCTGCGTCACACAGTGGCCAAAACCCAGGTGCCCTCAGGAGGTCCACCAGCGGGGTCAGAACTCCCACAGCCCTCCCACTGTTGCCCCCAAACACCAAGAACACAGAGCATTACTGCCCCAGACAAAGCGTTCCATCTCTGCCTTGTGGCTAATCTTGTGGACCTCTGCTCCACACATCCTACCTTCATTGCCATCTGGTAGATGTAACAGCGTTCCGTGCGCCTTGGTGTTTAGTCATGCCTGCCACATGACCACGGAAACGTCTTCGTACAGCGCTGGCTCTTCGGCTTGGAAACGGAGATGAGCACTGCAACCCTAGAGTCGGATTCGATTGGCTTTCGAGCAAGGGAACGTTTAGATGTCAGACAAAGCCCAG
This sequence comes from Gekko japonicus, assembly GCF_001447785.1. Lineage (NCBI taxonomy): Eukaryota > Metazoa > Chordata > Lepidosauria > Squamata > Gekkonidae > Gekko > Gekko japonicus. The sequence goes on along the minus strand of NW_015169802.1, from coordinate 619,213 downwards.
CCCCTAGCCAGGACTTTGTGGCTTCTGAGGCAATTTTTTTTTCTGGTGAGAGAAAAGCCAGAATCCTGAGGATTAGGACTCCGCTGCGGTGGACTCAAGCCTTTTAAAATCAAAGCATAGAGGCTTCTGCAAATCTTAGCCCCAGAGTGTGACAATTTGTTGTTGTTGTTCAGTCGCACAGTCGAGTCCGACTCTTCGCGACCCCATGGACGAACTCTCGCCAGGTCCGGTCTTCCGCCGTTCTCTGAAGTTGGCTCAACTTCATGTTCGTTGCATCTATGACACTGTCTAACCATCTCATCCTTTGCCGTCCCCGTCTTCTTTGACCTTCAATCTTTCCCAGCATCAGGGTCTTTTCCAGTGAGTGCTCCCTTCTCATTTGGTGGCCAAAGTATTTGAGCTTCAGTTTCATTATCTGGCCTTCCAGGGAACAGTCAGGGTTGATTTCTTTGAGGATTGACTGATTTGTTCTTCTTGCAGTCCAAGGGACTCTCAAGAGTCTCCTCCAGCACCATAGTTCAAAAGAATCTATTCTTCGGCGCTCGGCCTTCCTTATAGTCCAGCTCTCGCAGCCATACATGACTACTGGGAATACCATTGCTTTGACCATGCGGACTTTTGTTGGCAGGGTGATGTCTCTACTTTTTATCATGCTGTTTAGGTTCGCCATCGCTTTCCTCCCAAGGAGCAGGCGTCTTTTAATTTCATGGCTGCAGTCACAGTCTGCGGTGACCTGGGATCCCAGGAACGTGAAGTCTGTCACTACTTCCACGACTTCCCCTTCTATTTGCCAAGGAGTGATGGGGCCGGATGCCATGATCTTAGTTTTTTTGATGTTGAGCTTCAAGCCCACTTTTGCGCTCTCCTCTTTTACTCTGAGCAAGAGGCTCTTTAGGTCCTCTTTACTTTCTGCCATTAGAGTGGTATCGTCTGCATATCTGAGGTTGTTGATCTTTTCCCCAGCAATCTTAATTCCCGCTTGTGATTCATCCAGGCCAGCATTTCGCATGATGTACTCTGCATATATATTAAATAAGCAAGGTGACAGTATACATCCTTGTCGTACTCCTTTTCCTATGCTGAACCAATCAGTTGTTCCGTATCCGGTTCTAACTGTCGCTTCTTGGCCCTTATACAGGTTTCTCAAGAGACATGTGAGGTGGTCTGGTACTCCCATCTCTTTAAGGACCTGCCATAGTTTGTTGTGATCCACACAGTCAAAGGCTTTAGCATAGTCAATGAAGCAGAAGTAGATATTTTTCTGGTACTCTCTTGCTTTTTCCATAATCCAGCGAATGTTGGCAATATGATCTCTCGTTCCTCTACCTCTTCGAAACCCAGCTTGTACTTCTGGTAGTTCTCTATCCACGTACTGTTGAAGCCTAGCTTGTAGGATCTTGAGCATGACCTTGCTAGCGTGTGATATGAGTGCAATTGTGCGATAGTTTGAACATTCCTTGGCATTGCACTTCTTTGGGATTGGAATGTATACTGATCTTTTCCAATCCTGTGGCCACTGTTGCATTTTCCAAATTTGTTGGCAAATGGAGGGGGGGATAAACTTTCTGGTTGATGGTAGGCACGCACTGGAAAGACTTATTTGGGTTTGGGGCAATCTCTTCTCTCTCTGAGTTTTCTCAGACTGTCTGTTCTACACAGGTGTTCTTAACCATTTAGCCAATAGAAAGCTGTTACCAGGATAGATCTTTAAATTGTAGGCTGCCAACCACTTTAGATGCTGCAACTTAATCCCTTCTGCCAGCCAAAGCAACACTTCTGATAACAAGCCGGCAGGTGGGGGTGATGACTTCTAGAGTCAAGAAAGCTAACACTTAGGCAAGAAAACTCTCTTAAAGGAGACCAGTTTCTTGACACAGAGTTAGAAGGTACCCTAGAGGTCACCTACTCCAACCCCCTTGCTCAGTGCAGGATTTAGTCAACTACAGCACCCCTCTCTGCTTAAAGGAGCTCAAGTTTTAAAATGATTGACAAAATATTTACAGGAGAAATTCTTGTGGGGCTGTGCTTTTAAGAAAGGGAAGCCCCACTGTAGTTACAGACCTAGGCAAAGAAGGTTTGTTCTGCCTGGATTTTGACATCAGGTAATATACTTGGGGGGGGGGGGAGGTGGCATGGTATAGCCTGGGAGCAGGTAGCATGGTATGGCCCAATAACGTCAGATCTCAGAAGCTAAGTAGAGTCAGCCCAGGTTAGTACTTGGATGGGAGACCTCCAAGGAAGACTGCGGAGGAGAAAATGACAAACCACCTCTACTTCTAACTTGCCTTGAAAGCCCCTTGCTGGGTTTGCCATAAGTCGGCTGAGATTTGACGGCACTTGGACCCTCATATCTGCGAGACCGTCTCTCCCCCTATGCGCCACCAAAACAGCTTTCCTCATCCGAGCGAGGTCTCTGCAGGTAAAAGGTAAAGGTTCCTGTAATGTATTCAATAGCTGCCATTGAATGCATAACTGTATGTGAACAACATAATTGAAATGCCATGTAAAGCTTCATCCTGGGCTAGGACCCTAATCCATCCAATCGTATTAGTAGCCCAGGAAGAATCAACCAATCAGGTACCAGCAAGCTCCCTGAGCGGGAACGTCTATGATTGGTCATTATGTAAACAATATTATTGGTTGGTACTGTACAGTAGGCGTGGCTACATTAGCCGGGAGAGTTTAAAAGCAGGACAGCTGCAATGTAAAAGCTGTTCTGGCTATCAGACATTGATCCGTGTTGGAGTTGTGTTCGAGTTGATGAATAAAGCTGAATCTTTGCTGAATCACTCTCTGTTAAGCGAGCAACATAACAGTTCCCTTGCTCGAAAGCCAATCGAATCCGACTCTAGGGTTGCGGTGCTCATCTCTGTTTCAAAGCCGAAGAGCCAGCGCCTCCCGAAGACATTTCCGTGGTCATGTGGCCAGCATGACTAAACACCAAGGCGCACGGAACGCTGTTCCCTTCCCACTGAAGTGGTTCCTATTTATCTACTTGCGATTTCTTGCTTTCGAACTGCTGGGTTGGCAGGAGCTGGAACTAGAGACGGGAGCTCACTCTGTCATGTGGCACACTCGGGTCTCGAACTGCTGAACTACCGACCTTCCACAGCCTGCAGTTCAGCGTCTTAACCACTTAAGCCACCGCAGCTCCTTACTTCTGCAGGTGCCAACCTGCAAATGGGCAAAATCAACAAGGCTTCTCTGTTGTGGCCCCCGCCTTGTGGCTCCCCCCTCCCCTGGCTTCCCGCCAACTATGCAAAACTGAATCATTCAAGAGGGCTTCTCTATGCAGGCAATTGAGTAGCACTGTACAAAAGGCTTCACAAAATTACCTGGATAACTTATCGGGGACTGGGGTCTGTACGAGTGCATATAGTTTGTTGCTGGTTGGCTCCTGTTGTGTAATTTTGCATCACTTGATGTGTCATGTTAACACTAATGATTTTGCTCCGGCTGTGTGTGTCTGTTTTTTTTTAACTTCTGGTTGGACCCACAACCCAAATGCGATTTCATAGTTCACTGAATCTTGTTGAGTGTATTGTTGATTGTGTGGACTCACTCTGTGCAATCCGCCTTGAGTTCCAGTGAGAAAGGTGGGCTATAGACAACATCCCCCCCAGCAGGAGACTGGGTGGGCCAGGGCCTTGGGGGGAGGGGCCAGGGCCTCTGGAGGCATCTTCACTCTGATGGTATGACATCACTCCTGGGGCAACATAACGCTCCAGGATTTGCCAAATTTTCCATAGGGTTCCTGGTGACTCTCTAGCATTGTGTCCACACAATAGTGTCATTTCTGTGCTGTCAGAGCAAGGGCACTTTTTGGTGCACTCCCCCCTCCCCTGTCCTACTGAACGGTAGTGCGGCTCAGGGGCTGCCGCTAGGAAATCTCCTGCAATAGTGGGAGATCCGGCAGCCTTCATTTTGGTCAAATCTGCATTTGCCTTTCCCGCCGGTGTCCCAGCCTCTAACTCCATCTTCAAAAAAACCTGTCTACATTGGGTTTCGTTTTCACATTTCAACTGTGCGAGCATGCTTTTGCGTGTCTGCATATGTTTATCGCCCTCTCGTGGCAGCTCCATTGTAACTGTGTCTCTGCGCTGCTTTAAATGAATCTTCTCCAAACCACATTCAAACGAGCATAAAGAAAGATGGAGTCACAGAAGCACGAAACTAATTTACAAATGCAAATGCAGATTCGACCATAATCTCTGTTTTTACTGCTAGCTTTATATAATCATATCGAACGTTTTACCTTCTTAGAACTCAAGTTTGATATTTCCGTTGCCTTTGTAAGGTGCCTTTGTGAGCTACTAGAGAAGGAAAATGGCATTTAAAAATAACTAATAAACAAATTTATGTATGACTCATCTGAGGGAACTGCATGTGCATTGCCACTTTCGGGGGGGGGGAATCCACAATCTTTCCTCGGTGGCTTAGTAAGGAAAAGGGATCGAGGGGACTAAAGCCAGTTTTCTAGCTCCCTGCCTTCAACCCGCCAATTAGTACACGTTCTCTAAAGTTTATACGAAATTCCTCGATCAAAGAGCTTGTCTGCCAGAGGAGATAAACCCTTCTTTAAATAGCAGAGGAACCAAACATACCTAGTAAAGGGGGGAAAGTTGTTAAAAACAACATAGTGTACAATCGGACCGTGTTGCTAAGAGGCAAGGCGGACTCTTAAGTGCAGCCAAGCACAGAACCAGAACAGGAGATACAGGGAAGTGGAAGGCACTTCAACTAGGGATGTTTCAAAAAGGAAAGGGAGGGATCCAAAACATCTTGAAAACAAGATATTTCCATGCCTTACGCATGGATTAAAATAAGTAGATTTCATTTTCTCTCAAAGAAAACTCTGCTGTTTTGAGGTTTCAGCCATGTGCAAAGATGCCTTTTGGCCTCTCTAGCCTAGTACTGTCTATTCCCACAGCCAGCAACCCCCAGGAGGGGGGGGGGATGATCTACCGCAGGGGTGTCAAACGCGGCCTGGGGGCCAGATCAGGCCTCTGGAGGGCTTCTATCAGGCCCGCAGTGGAACTGGCTGTCTTCTGCTTCTTCTTCCAGTTCTGCTGCTGCTGCATCATCGTAGGTTTGCAGCTTACAGATACACACCTGAACAGCATACTCAAGGTTGCAACAGCACAGACATTTTGATGCAATAATTCAGAGCAAGAGGTGTCAGTTATCAGAGACTGTTACATAAACAAAATATTTTTTGTTGTTGTTCAGTCGCACAGTCGAGTCTGATGCTTCGCGACCCCATGGACCAGCTCCCGCCAGGCCTTCCGGTCTTCCGCCGTCCTCTGAAGTTTGCTCAATTTCATGTTTCATGTTTTAAGCATGATTTTAAGTAAAAAAATCAAACCCCTTTGTGTTTGTGTCCTTTATAAATTTTCTATCTCCGCTACCTGGCATTACATTTTATGACACCCGTGGCCTGGCCCAACAAGGTCTCATTTATGTCAGATGCGGCCCTCATAACAAATGAGTTCAACATCCCTGATCTAGCGGGCCGGAAGCAGGTCAGTTTGGTGTCGTGGTTAAGTGTGCGGACTCTAATCTGGGAGAACCGGGTTTGATTCCCCACTCCTCCATTTGCACGTGCTGATGTGACCTTGGGTCAGTCACAAGCTCTGGCACAGGTGTCCTTGAAAGAGTGGTTTGTGTCAGAGCTCTCTCAGCCCCACCCACCTCACAGGGTGTCTGTTGTGGGGAGGGGAAGTGGAAGGAGTTTGTAAGCCGCTCTGAGTGAAGGGCGGGGTATAAATCCAATATCTTCTCTTCTTCTTCTTCCAGTAAAAAACGGGACATCCTCCGACACTCTAGGATTTACAATTCTATGGTTTTAGCAGGGAATGTTCGTAAACGGCTACAGCATCCCCATAACTAGAATTGCCAGCTCCAAGTGTGGACATTCATTTCGATTTTGAGGTTGGCATCTGGGGAGGGAGGGGTTTGGGGAGGGAGGGACTTCAGCAGGGTCTAATGCCATGGAGTCCTCCCTCCAAAGCAGCTATTTTCCTTCATGGGTACTGATCTCTATTGCCTGGAGATCATTTGTAATCCCAAGAGATCTCCAGCCACCACCTGGAGGCTGGCACCCCTGGAATGTCTCTTTTTACTGGAGTGATGTAACTGTGCCAATGAAACGCCACCACATGCTCCCCCCGCCATTTCCTCTTGCATCTCTTGCTGTTCTCAGTTATTCTCAGCCCAGCTACTGAAGATCCATTCTGCTGAGGGTACCATAGATTTAACCCATCCTAGGACCTTCTGCACATGAGAATGGGGTTAGATCCAGTGCCCCCTCTAAGCTGTGGAGTCTTGTGAGCAAAAATTCTACTTTGTGAGCTACAGGCATTAAAGTTGTGAGCGAGCGATTGGGCTACTGCTTAAATTAGCTTGCTCTGGAGCCCTCCTTCCTGAGCAGAGACAAAAAATGTGTGAGCCGGCGGCTAAAAAACTGTGAGCTAGCTCACACTAAGCTTAGAGGGAACACTGGTTAGCTCCTACACAGATCTGTTCCGCTAGCAGAGACACCTTGCTGAGAAGCAGGAGTCTTCTATTGACACAAGGGTCTCTTCTTTTTTAAAAAAAAATCCAAAATTTTATTGAGGTAACATATAAGTTACAATTCATGCAACATGTATAGTGAAATATAATCGTACATCTGAAGAGAGAGATACATCAGACAAAAATTGACTGAATACAGTACATCAAGCATGTAGAAACATTTAAAAAAATCCAAACATTGAATTTGATAGTATGTCTAATAAGAAGTGTAAAGATCGATAAAGGTAAAGGTAAAGGTTCCCTTGCTCGAAAGCCAGTCGAATCCGACTCTCCGTTTCAAAGCCGAAAAGCCAGCGCTGTCCGAAGACGTTTCCGTGGTCATGTGGCTGGCATGACTAAACACCAAGGCGCACGGAATGCTGTTACCTTTCCACCAAAGTGGGACCTATTTATCTACTTGCAATTTCTTGCTTTCAAACAGCTAGGTTGGCAGGAGCTGGAACTAGAGATGGGAGCTCACTCCATCATGCGGCACCCAGGTCTCGAACTGCTTAACTACTGACCTTCCACAGCCTGCAGTTCAGCGTCGATCGATACAGGGTTGTAAAACTGTGAAAAATATTAAATGCTGTAAAGTACTGGGTTCGCCACATGGAAGACTCGGAACATGATGTGCGTTCAGACGCGTGTATTGTACTTCACACAAGAACTGCAAAACGGCCCTGCAAGGCCAACTATATACACACGCACCCGGTACCCCTTAGTTCCATTGGCGGGTTAGAATTTCCCGCCAAAGTGCTATAGGTGGATACCAGGATCCTCAGTCCTTTTGTCTAGGGGGAGCTAAGCTCCGACCTGCAACCGCGGACCCCTAGTGGCAGTCCGCGTACACAACAAATGCCAAATTTGTGATCACCTTGGCTGATACTTGTAGATCGGAGAATGTTTCATGTCTCATGTGATTTCACTCTACACCGTCTCGAAAAAGTGGAGAGGAAGAAGTCAGCTGAGGAAGAAGAGTGACGGAATACAGGTGAAGGAGTCGGTGGCAGGCCTGCTTTGGAGGAATGAGATCTCGCTGAAGAACATAGTCGAGAAAGGGAAGCCACTTCTCAACAAAACTTGTTTTCCTCAGATAGATGTCGGATTGCATTAGGCAATCAGTAATTTTTTCCATCACTAAACGCTCCCAGACCTTACAATACCAATCAGACAAGACACTGAGTGTTTTACACCCAGGAAAGTCTCCTTCCTCTGAAGCCTTCCATGTGGACTCTGTTTCCCTTTGAAAGTCGTTGCAGACGGGAGGATCGAGTTGTTTCCCCATCTCGCACATAGAGCCACACATTTTTGGAAATCCTCCTGGAACACAGTTTAAAAAAAAAAAAAAGTTCCTTTGTAACAGATTAAGACAGCTTCCCTTTCATGAATAAACATTCTTTAGATGTTGGGGGAAATATAGAACAGATATATTGTCTAATAAAGATGAAAGGGCTGGAATCTTTGTGAAGTTGTAAGATGGAGAATGAAACAGTTGAACACACCGATAAGGCTTAAACTGCTTCCTTATGTATTGATTCGCCAGATCAAAAACGTAGATAGTGAATTATGCTAAAATTGCTCTTAACACGTATTAACATTTGCTTATTGTTGGAAAGTACCTTTTAAAAGGCTACTGTGCAAAGGAGCAGCCACTACTCAAATAATACATAGGATGTTGATGTAGTTATAATAGTTATCGATTTGGGGGTGGTGTGAGTGTCTGTGTCAGTGACTCAGCATGCCTGGACATTGGGGGGGGGGGGCGCTACATCACACTGAGCATCTTTGAATGGGATGTCTCCCTCTTTGTCTTAACCTGGGAGCGACCCTCTGACCCCTCCGCTCGATGTGCCCTTTGGTCTCCCCCATTCCCTGCATAGCTCTGCATGGAGTCACACGCCCCTCAGGGCTGTAGCCAGGGTTTTTCGTTTTGTGGGGCAAATTTGTATCTTGTGGGGCACCCATTATGATTATAAAGGTAAAGGTTTCCCTTGCTCGAAAGCCAGTCGAATCCGACTCTAGGGCTGCGGTGCTCATCTCAGTTTCCAAGCTGAAGAGCCAGCGCTGTCCGAAGACGCTTTCCGTGGTCATGCGGCCGGCATGACTAAACACCAAGGCGCACGGAATGCTGTTCCCTTCCCACCGAAGCAGTATCTGTTTATCTACTTGCAATTTCTTGCTTTCGAACTGCTAGGTTGGCAGGAGCTGGGACCAGAGATGGGAGTTATACTTAAAAATAATAAATAACAAGATTTTTGGAGTGGAGCCTGAAGAGGATGGGGTTTGAGGAGGGACTTCAATGGGATACAATGCCACAGAGTCCACCTGGAGATCAGGCGTCATGTCAGGGGAGTCTCCAGCCACCACCTGGAGATTGGGGAATACCAAAAACGACATCCATGACAAAAAATAACGAGGAGTAATTAAAGTTGCAAAAACGCTTACTGCAGTAATTCTGTCGAAAATTTTCTCCTACAATCGCTCGCACGCAATGAATACTGCGCACTGAAAACAATTCATTTCACAATATTTGCTTTATCTTTGTGTGTAGCAATCCCCATTCTTATCAATTACTACTTACCGACTCTTGAAGGAAACATTCCATGTTGATTCACTATTAACAGAGCCCAAGGTCTCCTCGTTATTTTTGTCACGGATGTTGTTTTTGGTATTCCGCTTCCTCCCCGTGAGCTCTCATTTTTGGCTTCTGCCACCTGGAGATTGGCAACCCCAGGACAGAGATTGTCTTCCCCACCACCACCATCACCGACCCCCCCACCTCCCCTTCCATGAAAGTTATGGCAGAGATTCACCAGATCAAAAATGGCAAATGGCTTCCCCACCACCATCACCATGCCTTCTCTCTTTCTCTTTCCTTCCACAACCCCCACCCCCCAGCTGCAGGGAGGCAGGGGAAGGGAAGCCGCCCTGCAGCTTCTGGTCAGTTTCACTCCGGGAGGAATGGCTGTTAGGTTTAACAGCTGATGGGAGGGAGTGAAACTGATCAAAAGGGGCAGGACAGCCTTCCTTTCCTTCCCCAGCTCCCAGCAAGGCTGGGGAGGCTGGGGAAGGGAAGGAAAACTGCCCTGCCACCTCTGGTCAGTTTCACTCCCCTCCCATCAGCTGTTAAACCTATCAGCTCATCCCAGGGGAGTGAAACTGACCAGAAGCTGCTGGCCGGCTTCCGTTTCTTTCCCCAGCCTCACTGCCTCTGGGGGGTAGGCTCACTGGGGTGGGAGTGTCCGGCATCATCAAATGGTGTGGGTGGTGGGGCTCTGGCTCCAAATGCCCCACCCTGGCTATGGGCCTGTCATCCCTACAGGCATCTCCTGTAGGAACAATGTCCTCATACTTCCACATACATGATGCCAGATATAGCCGGCCACTTGTGATAGGGAAAGTACGCTTTAGAGTAGGCTTCTCTCTCTCCTTCCGAGTGAAACTTGACTGTGAGCAGTGTTCCCTCTAAGCTGAGTTAGTGTGAGCCAGCTCACAGTTTTTTAGCCTCCAGCTCACACATTTTTGTCTTTGCTCAGGAAGGAGGGCTCCAGAGCAATGTTCTCTCTAAGCTGTGGAGTCCTGTGAGCAAATATCCTACTCTGTGAGCCACTGGGATTAAAGTTGTGAGCGAGCAATTTGGCTACTGCATGAGTGAGTTTGCTCTGGAGCCATCCTTCATGAGCGAAGGCGAAAATGTGTGAGCCAGAGGCTAAAAAACTGTGAGCTAGCTCACACTAACTCAGCTTAGAGGGAACACTGCTCCAGAGCAAAGTAATTTATGCAGGAGCCAAATCGCTCGCTCACAACTTCAATACCCGTAGCTCACAAAGTGGAATTTTTGCTCACAAGACTCCACAGCTTAGAGGGAACATTGACTGTGAACTGAATCTACTCGAATAAATGTAAGTTTTACTTTTTGCAATATACTTCTTGGGAGAGACGACGCTTCTATGACTAGGCAAACTCTGTTATATTGACCAGGAATCCCAGAATGTGGTATCTAATGGCTACTCTTAAATTGCAGGGGAAGGACAGAGATGCTACCTAATCTCCTGTCCTGGCATAGTGAGGTTTCTATGATATCACAATCACCCTGTACATACAACCCCTGCCCCCTGCCACTCTCCGATGGAAGGCTCATGAACATGGCACTGGAGGAAGTGTCCACACTCGAGCTCCTTTCCATGGGATCAGCAACATTCAGAAAACAGCATTTCCTGATCATGGGGAAGGTGCCTATGTGAGGACACTTCCTCTGTCCATTTGCACTATCCTGTAATCACATGGACGTGGGGGTGCTGCCACCACAATCCTGCCCACTCCACCTCCCCAAGACCACGCACAGAGGTGTCGTATGTAGAGAGCGGTAATCAATACTGCCTTACACCGGTGTGAGTGCTTCAGTGTCACAAATATGAAACACTGAGGGGGAAATAGGATGCGATGAACTCTAATCTGGGAGAGCCAGGTTTGATTCCCCACTCCTCCACTTGCACCTGGCTGGATGACCTTAGGCAAGCCATAGTCCTGGCACAGCTGTTCTTGAAAAAGCGCAGTTTCTGTCAGAGCTCTCTCCGCCCTACCTACCTCACAGGGTGTTTGTTGTGGGGCTGGAGAAGGGAAAGGAGTTTGTAAGCCACTCTGAGACTCCTTTGGGTAGTGAAGGGTAGGGTATAAATCTAATCTAATCTCTTCTTCTTCTTCTTCTTCTTCTTCTTCTTCTTCTTCTTCTTCTTCTTCTTCTTCTTCTTCTTCTTCTTCTTCTTGCATAAGAGTGTTTATTAGGTTTACAAGCCTATCGGCAACACACCATCAAAGTTAATTTTAAACTTTTAAAAAGGTTTTAAACATTTAAAAAGACAGTATAACAGAAATGTGCCACATCTATTATACGATTATTGCACAGAGTACTCAGCAGAAGTCTCAGCCTTGTAGATTCAGAAAAGGAAGAAGATTTTAATAGCCATTTCTTCAGGAACTTTTCTCTCACAACTGCGTGTTTTGGGCAACGACAACAAAAAAATATGGGCAAGTGAGTCGATAGTTGCTAATGGGCAGTCGCAATAGCATCGACTTGCTGGGATGTCCTGAAAACAACCCTTCATCTGTGCAGATGGGAATACATTGCAGTGCTGCCACCATGTGTGCTTTTCTCCACTAAGGGACAAATAGCGCATACAAATAGTGTGGTACATCAAATTTGATGGAGTATTTAATCCCCACATAAAGTGGTGAGCATTTCCGTGTGGCATCCCTTTCTAAGAGAGTCCAACTCCGCTGATCTTCTACCATCCCTCATAGCTGGCCTCCCCTGCAGCTGGCCTCCCCTGGAATCGGATTTTCAGCGCAACTCTCCATACTGAAAGTGTGAATATTGTTTTAATATTTATATCCTCTATGCTTAATCTCAAAATGGAGCCTGGAGTTCTCCTGGAATTGCAAATGACCTTCTGACTGCAGATATCAGTTCCCTGGAGGGAATTCTAGCCTTCGAGGGCGGACTCTATGGCATTGTGTCGCCACTGAGCTCCTCCCTCTCCCTAAATACCACCTTCCTCAGGTATTCCCCCTCCCAGCCAGTCTCCAGGAATTTCCCAAGCCAGGGTTTGCAACCCTATTTATGCTCAACTCTGATGCGGCAACCTTCATCACATGCAATGTGACATCACTTCCAGAGAAAACCCAGGAACCCGGAAGGGATGTTACATCTCTCTAGGAATCACAGGAAACTTTATGGTTTTCCAATAGAGATTCCAACGATTCTTAGAGCGATGTGGCATCACTGCTGGCTTTCCCCAGAAGTGAAGTCATGATGCAGGCAACCCTGGTGCCCCCCCCATGCCCCAAAGCTCCTGCCAGTTGCTGTAAGTGTTGTCTCCTCACAAACAAACAGACTTTGTAGCAGCAGCTCCTGAAATGTTCTGTTGCTTGGAAATGAAGGGCTTTTCCACAGTCTCATTTCCCTCGCTCGTAAGTTCCTGTTTCTTCCAAGGGGGGGGGGGGTTCTATTCTGCATGTGTTTTGCTCCCTCTAGTGATCAATTTGATATTACACCAGTTTATGTGATACCAGCAGTGATATGGCCCGAAGAAACCTTGACTGGATCTCCAAAGACTACGAGGCTCTGGGTGAGAAGGTGAAAGATCTGGGGGCACAGGTGGTGTTCTCCTCCATTTTACCTGTTGAGGGCCATGGAGCTGGAAGGGAGAACAGGATACTGGAGGTGAATGGCTGGTTACACAGATGGTGCTGTCGAGAGGGATTTGGCTTCCTGGACCATGTTATGTACCTCTGACATGAAGGACTGTTGGCGACGGATGGGGTGCACCTTACAAAGCATGGGAGGAATGTCTTTGCTGGAAGACTTGTGAACCTGATCAGGGGGGCTTTAAACTGAAGACATCGGGGGTAGGAAGAAAAAGCCTGATGTTGTGCGGCATCCCCAACACTAAGTTCAGGAAAGGGAGTGACCCGAGAATAAATGAACGGGAGAGAGGTGAGTTCAGTCATTTTCATGTAAAATCGAAGGGACCTACAGCAGGAAAGGATGTCTGTAATCTGCGATGTCTTTATACTAATGCACAGAGTACGGGAAATAACAGGAGGAACTTGAACTTCAAATAGTGGAAAGTAAGTATGATCTGATAGGTATCACTGAGACTTGGTGGGATGAGTCTTATATATGGAGCACAGTGATTGAAGGATATACCTTGTTTAAACGGAACAGAATAAACAAAAAAAGGAGGTGGGGTGGCACTATATGTCAAGAATGAATATGCTTGCACTGAAATTCAGGATTTTGAGAGTTGCCCTGTTGAAAGTGTGTGGGTAAGGATAGAGCGGGCGGGGGGGGAGAAGAGAAAATTGTTGTAGAGGTATACTACAGACCTCCAAACCAACCAGAGGAACTGGATGATGCATTTGTAGAACATCTTGCTAAACTTTCACAGAGACAGGATGTAGTGGTTATGGGAGATTTCAACTATTCAGATATTTGCTGGAAATCTAACTCTGCTAGACATGGGGCATCCCGCAGATTCTCGAATAGTCTTG
>NW_015169802.1:602583-602800 GCF_001447785.1 Gekko japonicus | reverse complement strand
TCTGTCTGTGAGCACCTTGAATGGAATGAGTTGATTGGTAGTAGCCAGCATGGGTTTATCAAGAATAAGTCATGCCAGACCAACATCTCTTTTTTTTGACAGAGTTACCAAAATGGTTGACTCTGGCAATGCTGTGGATATAGTGTATCTAGATTTTAGTAAAGCATTCAACAAAGTTTCTCATGCTAGCCTTGAGGATAACTTGGTTAAGTGTGGC